>NC_034189.2:11391963-11432344 GCF_002021735.2 Oncorhynchus kisutch | reverse complement strand
TCTCTCTCTCCGCCCCTCTCTCTCTCTCCGCCCCTCTCTCTCTCTCCGCCCTCTCTCTCTCTCCCGCCCCTCTCTCTCTCTCCGCCCCTCTTCTCTCTCTCCGCCCCTCTCTCTCTCTCCGCCCTCCTCTCTTCTCTCCGCCTCTCCCCCCTTCTCTCTCTCTCCGCCCCTCTCTCTCTCCTCTTTCTTCTCTCTTTCTTCTCTCTCTCTCTTTCTTTCTCCTCTCTCTCCGCCCCTCTCTCTCTTTCTCCTCTCTCTTTCTCCTCTCTCTTTCTCCTCTCTCTTTCTCCTCTCTTCTCCTCTCTCTCTTTCTCCTCTCTCTCTTTCTCATTTGGCCACAGCGCCAAATGCTTAGTTAGCTATACACACACACGCGTGCAATCACAGATGCACACACCCAATCCACAGAGCACGTTTTTCTCAGCACTCATACCAGTCCTTAAAAAAAACCTTATGACAACATCTTCCCTAATTACTCTGATAAATGCTGGAGAGAGAGAATAAGATCAAGGTCAGTTTCTAGTCCTTCCATGTTTTCTTATGGGAGTTTGTTGTCTGTCACAGAAGTGTGATGGATATTAGAAGAGCGTCGTGTGAATCCCCCGCATTCTGAGATGCTCCGTCTGAACAAGGAACGCCGGGATAGATGGGGAACATCAGCTAGGAACGTTGATGTTCCAGACTGCTCATGTCTCAGCAGAGCGTGCCTCTTTTCCGGGAATTCCCAGCCTTGTGTGTGTGTCCCTCATCCCTGCCAATTGAATGTAGTCCATGTTGATACTTGAAGAGATGGGATGCATCTTAAATAGCACCCTGTTCCCTAAATAGCGCAGTCGTTGTATTAAGAGCCCTATGGGCCCAGGCTGAAGTAGTCAATAGGGTGGTATTTTGGACACGGACATGGGATTTCTCTGACCCCGTTTTAGTCAGGAACTCCTTAATTCTGACCTGAGACTTCTGCCTTTTTTTCCCCCTTCATTTTTTCTCAGCGTCTTATCCAGTATCTGGCTTCTAGAAACACCCTCTTTAACTTGAACAACTTCTTGGACAAAGGTGCTCTGCAAGGTATGATATGTGCTACAACACACTTACTAGCGCATGATTCCACACGCGCACACACACACGGCTTTGGTCTCAGATTCTCTCCATTTTAGTTGGGTGGGAGAGGTTTCACTGGGGGTACTGTGGTGGTTTCCATCAAATGAGGTTGGCTCAAAGGCTCTCTCTCATTCTTTCTCTCTCTCTCATTCTTTCTCTCTCTCTCTCTCTCATTCTTTCTCTCTCTCTCATTCTTTCTCTCTCTCTCATTCTTTCTCTCTCTCTCTCTCATTCTTTCTCTCTCTCTCTCATTCTTTCTCTCTCTCTCTCTCATTCTTTCTCTCTCTCTCATTCTTTCTCTCTCTCTCTCTCATTCTTTCTCTCTCTCTCTCTCATTCTTTCTCATTCTTTCTCATTCTCTCTCTTGTTCTCTCTTGTTCTCTCTTGTTCTCTCTCGTTCTCTCTCGTTCTCTCGTTCTCTCTCTCTCTCTCTCTCTAGGTTATGACATGTCTACGTTCATCCGTCGGTACAGCCGCTATCTGAATGAGAAGGCCATGTCTTACAGGCTGGTGGCTGTGGACTTTACCAAGATGAAGAGAGGGTAGGACACAATAGTTCATATATACAGCTAGGACTGTACCGGGCCGGCCTGCTGAGCCTACTAGGACTGTCCCGGGCCGGCCTGCTGAGCCAAGTTGAGTCAGCCCAGTACGAGTCAAGTTGCCTCTGTAATGAATCGGGTAAAACGGGCCTTAGCAACCTGCCACTACCAGCTGGTCCAGGAAAAGGAAACTAACTTCAAATGTGTGTGTGTATACTTTCCAGGATTGACGGTGTGATGCGCACCATGAGCACAGAGAAGCTCATCAAGACGTTACCGATTATCCAGAACCAACTAGACGCACTGTTAGACTTCCAGGTAAGTGTGTGTTCAACGGATTGTGTGTGTGTATATATAGTGGGAGAGATGTGAACTGACGTTTCATTTTGTGATTTTTGGAGATCGAGAAATATGTTTTTGAAATGATTCTCTTCCAAATCAAATCAAAATCAAATGTATTTATATAGCCCTTCTTACATCAGCTGATATCTCAAAGTGCTGTACAGAAACCCAGCCTAAAACCCCAAACAGCAAGCAATGCAGGTGTAGAAGCACGGTGGCTAGGAAAAACTCCCTAGAAAGGCCAAAACCTAGGAAGAAACCTAGAGAGGAACCAGGCTATGTGGGGTGGCCAGTCCTCTTCTGGCTGTGCCGGGTGGAGATTATAACAGAACATGGCCAAGATGTTCAAATGTTCATAAATGACCAGCATGGTCGTGTAATAATAAGGCAGAACAGTTGAAACTGGAGCAGCAGCACGGCCAGATGGACTGGGGACAGCAAGGAGTCATCATGTCAGGTAGTCCTGGGGCATGGTCCTAGGGCTCAGGTCCTCCGAGAGAGAGAAGGAGAGAATTAGAGAACGCACACTTAGATTCACATAGGACACCGAATAGGACAGGAGAAGTACTCCAGATATAACAAACTGACCCTAGCCCCCGACACATAAACTACTGCAGCATAAATACTGGAGGCTGAGACAGGAGGGGTCAGGAGACACTGTGGACCCATCCGAGGACACCCCCGGACAGGGCCAAACAGGAAGGATATAACCCCACCCACTTTGCCAAAGCACAGCCCCCACACCACTAGTGGGATATCTTCAACCACCAACTTACCATCCTGAGACAGGGCCGAGTATAGCCCACAAAGATCTCCGCCATGGCACAACCCAAGGGGGGGCGCCAACCCAGACAGGATGACCACATCAGTGAATCAACCCACTCAGGTGACGCACCCCTTCCAGGGACGGCATGAGAGGGCCCAGTAAGCCAGTGACTCAGCCCCTGTAATAGGGTTAGAGTCAGAGAATCCCATTGGAAAGAGGGGAACCGGCCAGGCAGAGACAGCAAGGGCGGTTCGTTGCTCCAGAGCCTTTCCGTTTACCTTCCCACTCCTGGGCCAGACTACACTCAATCATATGACCCACTGAAGAGATGAGTCTTCAGTAAAGACTTCAAGGTTGAGACCGAGTTTGCGTCTCTGACATGGGTAGGCAGACCGTTCCATAAAAATTGAGCTCTATAGGAGAAAGACCTGCCTCCAGCTGTTTGCTTAGAAATTCTAGGGACAATTAGGAGGCCTGCATCTTGTGACCTTAGCGCACGTGTAGGTATGTACGGCAGGACCAAATCAGATCTTTCCTCTGCCTTCTCCTTCTTCCCCTCTTCATCCTCTCCCTCTCCATCCCTGTCTTCCTGTCTCCGTCCAGGCCAACCCTAATGAGTTAACTAACGGAGTCATCAATGCAGCCTTCATGCTGCTGTTTAAAGACTCCATCCGTCTGTTTGCTGCCTACAACGAGGGTGTCATCAACCTACTGGGTAAGGACAGGTCTAGAATCAGATTTAACCATTATTTCTTGCTGAGTAAAGGAATAAGGATTATCAACTCGATTCGGCTGCAGGCCGATTTTATTACAAATAAAAATGATTGAGTGGATGTACGGGGGTCCGGAACATAATTACAAATCATTTGGAGACTGCAATTTGACCAAGAATCCCAAACAGATATAATATTTGACTAAAACATGATCATTTTCAAACCTTGCTTACGATTGTCTCCATTGGGAATAGTTGGGAACATATTTCAAAAATTTAAAATCACTTGGAGCTGATTTCCTCTTGTTCTTTTATGTTGTTTTTCTCCGAAAACTTGGAGGGGCGAGTTAATCTACCGGCGGGCTGAAGTCGGGCACCAGTTGGGGAACCCTCTTAGACACTGACATGTTGGGGAACCCTCTTAGACACTGACATGTTGGGGAACCCTCTTAGACACTGACATGTTGGGGAACCCTCTTAGACACTGACATGTTGGGGAACCCTAGTATACAGAACCCTCTTAGACACTGACATGTTGGGGAACCCTCTTAGACACTGACATGTTGGGGAACCCTAGTACACAGAACCCTCTTAGACACTGACATGTTGGGGAACCCTAGTATACAGAACCCTCTTAGACACTGACATGTTGGGGAACCCTAGTATACAGACACCTCTTAGACACTGACATGTTGGGGAAACCCTAGTATACAGACACCTATTAGACACTGACATATTGGGGAACCCTCTTAGACACTGACATGTTGGGGAACCCTAGTATACAGAACCCTCTTAGACACTGACATGTTGGGGAACTCTCTTAGACACTGACATGTTGGGGAACCCTAGTATACAGACACCTCTTAGACACTGACATGTTGGGGAACCCTAGTATACAGACACCTATTAGACACTGACATGTTGGGGAACCCTAGTATACAGAACCCTCTTAGACACTGACATGTTGGGGAACCCTCTTAGACACTGACATGTTGGGGAACCTCTTAGACACTGACATGTTGGGGAACCCTCTTAGACACTGACATGTTGGGGAACTCTCTTAGACACTGACATGTTGGGGAACCCTAGTATACAGACACCTCTTAGACACTGACATGTTGGGGAACCCTAGTATAACAGACACCTATTAGACACTGACATGTTGGGGAACCCTAGTATACAGAACCCTCTTAGACACTGACATGTTGGGGAACCCTCTTAGACACTGACATGTTGGGGAACCCTCTTAGACACTGACATGTTGGGGAACCCTCTTAGACACTGACATGTTGGGGAACCCTCTTAGACACTGACATGTTGGGGAACCCTCTTAGACACTGACATGTTGGGGAACCCTCTTAGACACTGACATGTTGGGGAACCCTCTTAGACACTGACATGTTGGGGAACCCTCTTAGACACTGACATGTGGGGAACCCTCTTAGACACTGACATGTTGGGGAACCCTCTTAGACACTGACATGTTGGGGAACCCTCTTAGACACTGACATGTTGGGGGAACCCTCTTAGACACTGACATGTTGGGGAACCCTAGTATACAGACACCTATTAGACACTGACATGTTGTCAGTCCTCTGGTTAAAATAGTGTCTGTTTTTGAAGTGCAGTTCTGGTTGTTTTAACCCTTTAATTGTATGTAGACTGTGAGCTGTCAACACTAGATTGGTTCGGATGTAGACTGTGAGCTGTCAACACTAGATTGGTTCGGATGTAGACTGTGAGCTGTCAACACTAGATTTGTACGGATGTAAGACTGTGAGCTGTCAATACTAGATTGGTACTGATGATAATTGTATGTAGACTGTGAGCTGTCAACACTAGATTGATACTGATGATAATTGTATGTAGACTGTGAGCTGGCAACACTAGATTGGTACTGGTGGCTGTTATCTAGATTGGTACTGGTGGCTGTTATCTAGATTGGTACTGGTGGCTGTTATCTAGATTGGTACTGGTGGCTGTTATCTAGATTGGTACTGGTGGCTGTTATCTAGATTGGTACTGGTGGCTGTTTGATGTGGTTTTAAATCTGGCTATGTTAGACTCTCAGACAGGGAATATCAATATCAATATCAATGAACACTACAGGTTGTCTATAGGCTGATGTGAGCTCCACTGTCTAACGTGGGTGTGTGTGTGTGTGGGGGTGGGTGTGGGTGTGGGTGGGTGTGTGTGTGTGTGGGGGTGGGTGTGGGTGTGTGTGTGGGGTGGGTGTGTGTGTGTGTGTGTGGGGGTGGGTGTGGGTGGGTGTGTGTGTGTGTGGGGTGGGTGTGGGTGGGTGTGTGTGTGTGGGTGTGGGTGGGTGTGTGTGTGTGGGGGGGTGGGTGTGGGTGGGGGGGTGTGTGTGGGGGTGTGTGTGTGTGTGTGTGTGGGGGTGGGTGTGTGTGTGTGGGGGTGGGTGTGTGTGTGTGGGGGTGGGTGTGGGTGTGTGTGTGTGTGTGTGGGGGTGGGTGTGGGTGGGTGTGTGTGGGGGTGGGTGTGGGTGTGTGTGTGTGTGGGGGTGGGTGTGGGTGGGTGTGTGTGTGTGTGGGGGTGGGTGTGGGTGGGTGTGTGTGTGGGGGTGGGTGTGGGTGGGTGTGTGTGTGGGGGTGGGTGTGGGTGGGTGTGGTGTGGGTGTGTGTGGGTGTGGGTGGGTGGGTGTGGGTGGGTGTGTGTGGGTGTGGGGTGGGTGTGGGTGGGTGTTGTGGGGGTGGTGTGTGGGGTGTGGGTGTGTGTGGGGTGGGTGTGGGTGGGTGTGTGTGTGTGTGGGGGTGGGGGTGGGTGGGTGGGTGTGTAATGCTGTGGCTCTGTCTTGACAGGTTGAGATGTATTTCTGAGTGTCTCCCTCTACTAATGGCTTTTTGTACTTTCCTCTCTTCTATTCTCTGTCTCTCTCTCTCGCTCCTGTCCTCTGTCTCTTCTATTCTCTCTCTCTCCTGTCCTCTGTCTCTCTCCTGTCCTGTCTCTTCTATTCTCTCTCTCTCTGTCTCTGCTGTCCTCTGTCTCTGCTGTCTCCTATCCTCTCTCTCTCTGTCTCAGAGAAGTATTTTGATCTGAAGAAGGGTCAGTGTAAAGAGGCGTTGGACATCTATAAGAAGTTCCTGTACAGGATGACCAAGCTGTCTGAGTTTCTCAAAGTAGCAGAGGTACACACGCACACTGTACGCAAACTCACAGGCCAAATCCTGCGTCCTCTCTCTCCGTCCTCTCTCGCCTACTTTTCAATAAGGGTCAAAGGTAATCGAGGATAGGCGGCGAGGAGAGTGAACTAGGATGAAAATGCCCTTGTATGAAAGGAATGGCTGCGTTCGAGGCGGATCACTTCGGCGACCGTTGTTCGGTGTTGGCGTTATAAAAACCGTCAGACTACATGTTGAGGCGTGAGCTTTACAATAATCACGTGAATTAAGGTCATGCCATTTTTTTTCTCAGATGAAGTCGCTGCGGGTAGCATCTCACCAGCTGCATTGTGGGGGGGGGGGGGGGACTATTTGTCAACCAGTCATCATCGGGTTGTTTTGGGTGACCCATTTCAGATGGCCAAACACTGAAACAGGAACCGACTTTGCTGTGATTGTAAAGCTACAGGACATACAAATGAAAGTGATATTTGAGACCTCTAACCAATTAAAAAGTGATATTGAGACCTCTAACCAATTAAAAAGTGATATTTGAGACCTCTAACCAATTAAAAAGTGATATTTGAGACCTCTAACCAATTAAAAAGTGAGATTGAGACCTCTAACCAATTAAAAAGTGAGATTTGAGACCTCTAACCAATTTACAAAGTGAGATTTGAGACCTCTAACCAATTACAAAGTGAGATTTGAGACCTCTAACCAATTACAAAGTGAGATTTGAGACCTCTAACCAATTACAAAGTGAGATTTGAGACCTCTAACCAATTACAAAGTGAGATTTGAGACCTCTAACCAATTACAAAGGTGAGATTTGAGACCTCTAACCAATTACAAAGTGAGATTTGAGACCTCTAACCAATTACAAAGTGAGATTTGAGAGCTCTAACCAATTACAAAGTGAGATTTGAGAGCTCTAACCAATTAATTGTACACAAGTTATGCCTCCAGTTGTCAAGTGTGTCATACGGAGGTACAGGAGCGTTTATTTCCACATTAATTCAGTAAAAAGTTTAAAAACGGAAAGCAGCCGTGTTGACCTGAGTCTCTTCGGCTGTCGCAGATGCCCCTCCCCAGACTTTGGTCTACGGTCTGCTTCGTTAGGCTTTACCTCTGGGACACCCCCAGTAGCAGCTCCTCCACTCCCACATCAGGCAAATTACGTTTACTGGGGTGGATCCCAAAATAAAGCTGCATTGGGATGATTCAGTTTTTAACTCTGACATTTTATAGATAAACATAGTCTATCGTGTTTTTAAATGTGTGTTCTCTCTGATGATACGACAGCTGATTTAATCGGGGTGTGGCAGATAGCAACACTGTTCCGTGGTTGGATACGCGTGTCCATCCTCACCGACGGGAGGCTTTCAGCGAGGGCAGGATAAACGTCCCATTTGCAGAGTAACTGACACACTTGTGGAGCACTTATTGTTTTCCCGGAGGACGGGGGAGAGAGAGGACGGACTTTTGCCCAATGAGAAAAGGCCACAGACACACGCACACGCACACGCACACACAGAGTACGCCAACTCATGTACGCAGCTGAACACCTCCAAAAATGGCCCTTAGAAGGGGTGGAGGTTAGGTGCTCTCACTCCCCCTCTCTCGCCCCACTCTCTCTCTCTCTCTCTCTCTCTCTCGTCCCTCTCTCTCGTCCCTCTCTCTCGTCCCACAGTTTCAATGTTGTTTTGGAACTATTTTAAATGTGTGTTCAATTTGCTCACCATTCATTCACCACACTCTCACCATGTCTCGTCTCCCATTGGTCAATCACAAAGGCATACTCAAGATCGTCCAATCATATTCATCGATCCGGTTGTGTCAGCATGTTTGATTGGAATCTTCATTTTGTTTCCATTGTTTTCGATGTTTTACAAACGCTGCGTCCCAATAATCTCTCCTTTCTCCTGAAGTGTGCACTTGTACACTTCTCTTCATGGTTTGAATGATTAGGATCCCCATTAACTGACGCCGATGAGGCCCCATTAAGTGACATCTATTTTAAAAATGTGTGTTTGTTTGTATCAGTTACACATGTGGGTACATACACACAACATGGGTTTGAAAGGAAATGACTGGTATATAGAAACACACTAGCATCCTCCAATCCAATGCTCTTACATTTGTGGAAAGTAGTGATCAAGTGCACACTTCAGGAGGAAGGAGATATTATTGGGACGCACCGCCTTGGTCACTGCATGGAAGTAACGATTCCCTTGTTTATTTTCCCCCTGTTTTCCGTTGGCCTGTTTTTGTTTTCCGTTGTGTGTTTGTGACAACAGCAAGTTGGAATAGATCAGGGTGATATCCCCGATCTCTCACAGGTCAGTCTATATTTTCACCTCTTCTGGTTCCACACACACACACACATCTTCATCCATTCATTCATGTAACAGCTGTCTGTCTGTCTGTCTGTCTGTCTGTCTGTCTGTCTGTCTGTCTGTCTGTCTGTCTGTCTGTCTGTCTGTCTGTCTGTCTGTCTGTCTGTCTGTCTGTCTGTCTGTCTGTCTGTCTGTCTGTCTGTCTGTCTGTCTGTCTGTCTGTCTGTCTGTCTGTCTGTCTGTCTGTCTGTCTGTCTGTCTGTCTGTCTGTCTGTCTGTCTGTCTGTCTGTCTGTCTGTCTGTCTGTCTGTCTGTCTGTCTGTCTGTCTGTCTGTCTGTCTGTCTGTCTGTCTGTCTGTCTGTCTGTCTGTCTGTCTGTCTGTCTGTCTGTCTGTCTGTCTGTCTGTCTGTCTGTCTGTCTGTCTGTCTGTCTGTCTGTCTGTCTGTCTGTCTGTCTGTCTGTCTGTCTGTCTGTCTGTCTGTCTGTCTGTCTGTCTGTCTGTCTGTCTGTCTGTCTGTCTGTCTGTCTGTCTGTCTGTCTGTCTGTCTGTCTGTCTGTCTGTCTGTCTGTCTGTCTGTCTGTCTGTCTGTCTGTCTGTCTGTCTGTCTGTCTGTCTGTCTGTCTGTCTGTCTGTCTGTCTGTCTGTCTGTCTGTCTGTCTGTCTGTCTGTCTGTCTGTCTGTCTGTCTGTCTGTCTGTCTGTCTGTCTGTCTGTCTGTCTGTCTGTCTGTCTGTCTGTCTGTCTGTCTGTCTGTCTGTCTGTCTGTCTGTCTGTCTGTCTGTCTGTCTGTCTGTCTGTCTGTCTGTCTGTCTGTCTGTCTGTCTGTCTGTCTGTCTGTCTGTCTGTCTGTCTGTCTGTCTGTCTGTCTGTCTGTCTGTCTGTCTGTCTGTCTGTCTGTCTGTCTGTCTGTCTGTCTGTCTGTCTGTCTGTCTGTCTGTCTGTCTGTCTGTCTGTCTGTCTGTCTGTCTGTCTGTCTGTCTGTCTGTCTGTCTGTCTGTCTGTCTGTCTGTCTGTCTGTCTGTCTGTCTGTCTGTCTGTCTGTCTGTCTGTCTGTCTGTCTGTCTGTCTGTCTGTCTGTCTGTCTGTCTGTCTGTCTGTCTGTCTGTCTGTCTGTCTGTCTGTCTGTCTGTCTGTCTGTCTGTCTGTCTGTCTGTCTGTCTGTCTGTCTGTCTGTCTGTCTGTCTTGTCTGTCTGTCTGTCTGTCTGTCTGTCTGTCTGTCTGTCTGTCTGTCTGTCTGTCTGTCTGTCTGTCTGTCTGTCTGTCTGTCTGTCTGTCTGTCTGTCTGTCTGTCTGTCTGTCTGTCTGTCTGTTGTCTGTCTGTCTGTCTGTCTGTCTGTCTGTCTGTCTGTCTGTCTGTCTGTCTGTCTGTCTGTCTGTCTGTCTGTCTGTCCTGTCTGTCTGTCTGTCTGTCTGTCTGTCTGTCTGTCTGTCTGTCTGTCTGTCTGTCTGTCTGTCTGTTGTCTGTCTGTCTGTCTGTCTGTCTGTCTGTCTGCTGTCTGTCTGCTGTCCTGTCTGTCTGTCTGTCTGTCTGTCTGTCTGTCTGTCTGTCTGTCTCTCATTTTGTTGATCTCCCTCTTTCTCTGTACTTCCTTTCTCTTTGCCTTCAACATGATGCGTTGTGCTTACCCTGTTGGTTCAGTCATTTGTTTCAAAGTGAGTTGTGACGGTGGAGGCCCAGACAGGCAATGAGCTTGGCAGTGATGTGAAACATATGTTGCAGACCACTGTAAAGTAAAACAAGCCCTCTACCATTCCCCAACAGGCAGTTAAAGGATCATGCATTGTAGGTGGTGGGTTACTTGCTTTTCCCCCGAGCATCTCCCCTCCCTAGAAATACCAGCACTACTTCAGCTGAAGAGAGAAGTCAATGACCTTTGTCATGGTGACTGCTGTGACATGAGGTTGTTGACTTTACTTTAGCTTGTGCTCTGGTTTGCATGAACCCCCCCCCCCCACCCCATGCATGAACGCACGTCCAGACAGACCCAGAGTGGGTCAGGGGTCAGGGGTCAGGGGTCAGCTATATACATTGAAAGGTCCTCTCTTTCCTTTAATCAGACAGCCACAGAGCATTGATAAAGAATGTTTTTCACCCATTTAGCGTATGAATTAAACCTATATTTGACCCCCTGATTATGACTGTAATGTTTGTGCTATGCAGGGCTCTACAGTGCAACCTAAATATTTTGCTGTGCGACCTGGAATTAAGGATTCCGTCTTTTTAAAATCTCAAATATTTAGTCCTACATTTTTTAATTTGCACCTATATTTTTCAAATGAGGCTCACACGGGCTCGTTGTAGAAATGCCTAGAGCCCTGCTATGCATTAAGACATCGTAGTTGTAACAATGGCATCAACATTTCCCTTTTCACTCTTTAAACTTTTTGTTGTCGGGGGAAGACTAGTGGTTAAAATAACAACTATTCCCTTTACTTCTCTCTTTTGTTCACTCTCTTTCTCTCCCTCTCTTTCTCTCCCTCTCTTTCTCTCCCTCTCTTTCGCTCCCTCTCTTTCGCTCCCTCTCTTTCTGTGTGTCAAGGTGGAATGTGGTTATTTAGTAGGAGGGAATAGAACAGTGTGTGTCTGAGCTAATATTTCCTCTGTCTAAACAGAGGCCCCTGGCTGTGCTCTAAATGATCTACACTTGGTCTACTTTGGACCAGATCACTATAGAGCTGCTACCTTCATGTCCCATAGTGGTCAACAGTAGTGCACTTACATAGGGCTCTGGTGTAAAGTAGTGCACTACATAGGGCTCTGGTGTAAAGTAGTGCACTACATAGGGCTCTGGTGTAAAGTAGTGCACTTACATAGGGCTCTGGTGTAAAGTAGTGCATTACATAGGGCTCTGGTGTAAAGTAGTGCACTACATAGGGCTCTGGTGTAAAGTAGTGCACTTACATAGGGCTCTGGTGTAAAGTAGTGCACTACATAGGGCTCTGGTGTAAAGTAGTGCACTACATACGGCTCTGGTGTAAAGTAGTGCACTACATAGGGCTCTGGTGTAAAGTAGTGCACTACTGGTGTATGGATGTGGGCCCCCCCCCCCCCCCCGAACCACTGCTGCCTCTCGTTGAAGTCTGATTTGTTATTTCTTTATGGTCCCCATCACAGCAGCCCATCCCTTATTTCAGACACAACCTCCACTTGAATCAATCTCTTCCTTTTTCTCTTGGGATGCATCTGAAATGGCACCCTCATCTCTATTTAATGCATTTGGGACACACAGGCCAAAGAACCAGCCTTGTCCAACTAGGCTATGACCCCTACCGGGGGTTTGTGTATATTTTGGCATGAACCAGACAGGACAAAATGTGAACTGTCCGCATGTTTCCCAACCACCTCCACTCATCCCCTCCTTTCCCTCCTGTTCTGTTTCCTCCCTCTCTTCCACTCTGTTCAGATGTTGATCTGTTTTCCTGGAACCTGTTGTTGTTAACCTACTTTATACAAAGTGCATGTAGCTGTGGGCTTTATCCTCAGTAGCACCCTATTCCCTAAAGAGTACACTGCTTTGGAGCCCTGTGCACTATGAATGGAATAGGGAGCTATTGGGGACAAAGCCTTGGTTCTATTCTGAGAGGGATTTTCTGGGACTGAATGAGTGACAGAGCGGGTACAGTGAGAATGAGTTTTATTTTGGCAAGTCTCATCCCTTTTTCCCTGTCTCCTCCTCGTCCTCCCTCTCCTTCCCCCTACTCCCTCTCCTTCCCCCTACTCCCTCTCCTTCCCCCTACTCCCTCTCCTTCCCCCTACTCCCTCTCCTTCCCCCTACTCCCTCGTCCTCCCCTCGTCCTCTCTTCCCCTCGTCCTCTCCTCCCCTCGTCCTCTCCTCCCCTCGTCCTCCCCCAGGCCCCCAGTAGTCTCCTAGAGGCTCTGGAGCAGCACCTAGCCTCTCTGGAGGGGAAGAAGACCAAGGAGCTCAGTGCTGACACCAGGTACTGTATGACTGGCATTGAACCACCGCATTATGTCTACCGTAAAACCTGTGGAAGAAGCACATGAAAATGTATACTTTACCATAAAACCTGTATAAGAAGAGCATAGCTATACTTTACCATAAAACCCTTACGATATTCCTCGTAGTGGAGACGAGTTGAATTTCAAACAATTTTGTCAGCATTTACATGAAGGGAAATGGGGATACCAAGTCAGTTGTCCATCTGAATGCATTCAACTGAAATGTGTCTTTCGCATTTAACCCCCGCTGAATCAGAAACTATCGCTGCTACCAGTGGTGTATACACACTATCTAAACCTCTGGTTTATCCTCTTCATGTTTATACTGTATAGAAAACCTGTCCTCTCTCCCTGTTCTCCCACTATAGAGCGTCCACTCTGTCCAGTGCTGTGACGTCTCTGTCCAGTACAGGCATGTCCTTCAGCCGCATGGACGAGAAGGAGAGACTGCAGGCCTTGGAAGAGGAGCAGGCCAGACTGCAGGCCTTGGAAGAGGAGCAGGCCAGACTGCAGGCCCTCAAGGTACAGGTACATCATTACACTGATTCACTTGGACACAGCTGTGTGTTTGGGACTTTTTGGAATGTCATTTTTTTTTCACCAATAAAAAACCTAACTCTAACCTAACTCTAACCTAACTCTAACCTAACTCTAACCTAACTCTAACCTAACTCTAACCTAACTCTAACCTAACTCTAACCTAGCTCTAACCTAGCTCTAACCTAGCTCTAACCTAGCTCTAACCTAGCTCTAACCTAGCTCTAACCTAGCTCTAACCTAGCTCTAACCTAACTCTAACCTAACTCTAACCTAGCTCTTAAGCTTAAAATAGTATTCAAACAAATTCAAGTCCTCACTTTTCAAAAAAAGTTAATGTTCTGATAAGGTAGGAAAACAATAAGGTGAAATGTGAGGACATTGGGGTCCTGATAAGGTAGAAAAACAAGTACACACACACACACACACACGAAGAAGGGGTTATAAGGAGAGACAGCAGGCCTTAGAAGGGGAGCGCTGATACACTAAACATCATAACAACAGTACACACGTTTACTACTATATTGCTCCACTAAACACCATTTCACTTGGGCGATAGAAATACCATAACAACGAAACTACAGAAAAACACGAATCATATTCAGATCGAACTGCCTGAAAGCATCGCTGGACGTTTCACACACTCCACCTGTTCTGAGGCTGCGGGGGAAGGGCAAACAGCTTGCTGGGAACAACATGTTGTGACTTCTGTCTTATTTCGTGCTTCATTGATATAACTGCTGTGTGTGTGTTTTAGATGAGCTCTGTGGATGGTGACAGGGACAATGCAGCAGAGTTCTAGTCGAGTCAGATTTCTAGTAAATGGTCCTGCAGAAAACATGTTGACAGTTCACATTTTCCAGCTGAAGATGTTTTGAGTTTTCCTTGGAACACGCTGACACTGGTCCGTCATACTGCTCTCTATAAACGCTGAGAAAATCTACATATAGATAATCATTTATCAGCTCAAGGCTAAAACATGTTCGTAAAGTCAGGTGTGTTGGCCAACTCGTACTCAATGTTTGACAGTGTGTTTCTCTGCACCTCCAGGACCAGCGTCTGAAGGAGATCGGTGTGTCCCTGCCTCCCTCTGCCTCCCCCAGTACACAGTCTATGGGCAGTGTCAACCACAACACCAACCAGGCCATGGAGCTATTCAACACACCATCCACCAATAGGTAGGTTATAACATGTCTCTGTCTGTTTCTGGTGGTTATAACATGCTAATGACAGGTGGTTATAAGTTATAACGTGGTTATAACAGTTATAACATGCTAATGACAGGTGGTTATAACACGCTAATGACAGGTGGTTATAACATGCTAATGACAGGTGGTTATAACAGGTATAACACGCTAATGACAGGTGGTTATAACACGCTAATGACAGGTGGTTATAACACGCTAATGACAGGTGGTTATAACACGCTAATGACAGGTGGTTATAACACGCTAATGACAGGTGGTTATAACACGCTAATGACAGGTGGTTATAACACGCTAATGACAGGTGGTTATAACACGCTAATGACAGGTGGTTATAACGCGCCAATGACAGGTGGTTATAACGCGCCAATGACAGGTGGTTATAACGCGCCAATGACAGGTGGTTATAACGCGCCAATGACAGGTGGTTATAACGCGCCAATGACAGGTGGTTATAACGCGCCAATGACAGGTGGTTATAACGCGCCAATGACAGGTGGTTATAACGCGCCAATGACAGGTGGTTATAACGCGCCAATGACAGGTGGTTATAACGCGCCAATGACAGGTGGTTATAACGCGCCAATGACAGGTGGTTATAACGCGCCAATGACAGGTGGTTATAACGCGCCAATGACAGGTGGTTATAACGCGCCAATGACAGGTGGTTATAACGCAACCACCGTAGTCCAAGGTGCCCTGATCAAATCAAAAAGACATAATGAATTGAATCAACGTTATTTATAACGTGGTTCTAACAGTTATAACATGCTAATGACAGGTGGTTATAACACGCTAATGACAGGTGGTTATAACAGGTATAACACGCTAATGACAGGTGGTTATAACACGCTAATGACAGGTGGTTATAACACGCTAATGACAGGTGGTTATAACACGCTAATGACAGGTGGTTATAACACGCTAATGACAGGTGGTTATAACACGCTAATGACAGGTGGTTATAACACGCTAATGACAGGTGGTTATAACACGCTAATGACAGGTGTAACACGCCTAATGACAGGTGGTTATAACACGCCAATGACAGGTGGTTATAACGCGCCAATGACAGGTGGTTATAACGCGCCAATGACAGGTGGTTATAACGCGCCAATGACAGGTGGTTATAACGCGCCAATGACAGGTGGTTATAACGCGCCAATGACAGGTGGTTATAACGCGCCAATGACAGGTGGTTATAACGCGCCAATGACAGGTGGTTATAACGCGCCAATGACAGGTGGTTATAACGCGCCAATGACAGGTGGTTATAACGCGCCAATGACAGGTGGTTATAACGCGCCAATGACAGGTGGTTATAACGCGCCAATGACAGGTGGTTATAACGCGCCAATGACAGGTGGTTATAACGCGCCAATGACAGGTGGTTATAACACGCTAATGACAGGTGGTTATAACACGCTAATGACAGGTGGTTATAACGCGCCAATGACAGGTGGTTATAACGCGCCAATGACAGGTGGTTATAACGCGCCAATGACAGGTGGTTATAACGCGCCAATGACAGGTGGTTATAACGCGCCAATGACAGGTGGTTATAACGCAACCACCGTAGTCCAAGGTGCCCTGATCAAATCAAAAAGACATAATGAATTGAATCAACGTTATTTTTTTTAAATGCTGTTGTTCACATGATCAGTTATTATCGTTCTGCGTATGTCAAAGCTGATATTTACGCAATTGGAAGATCTATGATTTGATTACTTGTTGGGGTTTGTTGTCTTGGCTTAATCATTGCTAGCAGTCCTCTATTTGTACAGATACGTTGATAAAGTAGAAGGGCGATTTTAATCCCATTTACTCACGGGTTGATTTCTCTTTCTCTCCCTCCCCTCCAGCATGCCCAACCTCAGTAGTGATCTGTTTGACCTACAGCCAGCCTTCATCCCTGTTGTCCAGAGCACTCCTTCCATCTCTACAGCCGCCAGTGCCTGGGGAGGTAGGACAGAGACATGCATGCACGCTACTAATCAACACAGGAAAACACACACACACACACACTTTTGGTAGTTTTGTTTTTGTCACTTAACCTCCTCCTGAACTGCTGGTTCAGGAGGAGAGGGGGGGGGGGATACAGAGTGTTGATCAGTGGTGTAATAGTCACACCAAACACGTGTAAAAGCCTTTGTCCTGACAAGCCTCTATGTTTAGACTTCAGGGCTTTTATTTTGGTCTCTGAATACGCGTCTGTTTTTAGTTAGTAAATATAAACATGTATTTCCTGTGTCATATATTCAGTCATCATCCGTTCATTCGTCTAGCCACCATTTTTCTTTTCTATTAGAAACATTCAAGTGCGTCCTATGTAGCGGTTAACGACAGAATTAAAACCTTTACTTCAGCGTTATGACGCTCTTCTGATGGCCCCATGCTCCCTAGCAACAGAGATGAATAAATATGATTTGCTGAGAGCCAGCCAGTGCTTCCTCTGTGTTCACAATGTCTTCCGCCTGAAGCCAGTTGTATGTAGCCCTGACGACAGTCTCATGACCTCTGACCTCTGTCTCCTAGGTGCTGCTGTGCAAGCTGAGTCCTCCATAAGTGTAGATTTTGATGCTGTTTTTGGGGGCGGGGCTAGAGGAATAGCCAATAACGGCGTGCAGCCAGCCGCTGATGGTAAAGAGAACCATACACGAAATGAATAACTCTGTCTTGGTTTAGCTTTCGACCTACGATTTACAACTAGCTGTTAGACTAATCAACCTCTTACTTTCTGGTTTGGTTCAGTTTTCTGCCTTGGTTTGTTTTGCCACAAAATCGTTCAGCTTTAGGTCGGGTGTTCCTACTACCCCTGTTTCATCTTGCTGTGTGTGTTCTGGTCATCTCATTCCTTTCCTATTTGTCTGTCACCCATCTATTTGTTGTCGTTCACCCCATCCCAGCCTTCACCCCCTCACCCCGTCCCAGCCTTCACCCCCTCACCCCGTCCCAGCCTTCACCCCCTCACCCAGTCCCAGCCTTCACCCCCTCACCCCGTCCCAGCCTTCACCCCGTCCCAGCCTTCACCCCGTCCCAGCCTTCACCCCGTCCCAGCAGTCACCCCGTCCCAGCCATCTTCAGAGGCGCTACCTTTCCATTTGTTCTCCTCTCTTCATCTATTCCCCTCTTCCCTCTACTGCCTCTGTTCTCTCAATCTGAGCCCCTCCAAACACTAACTCTTCTTTTTTTCTTGTTGTTCTGCTTGTTTCGAGGCTCTCTTCTCTCTTTGCTGAGTGTGCTGGTTTTCTCTGATCCTTCCCCTCTGTTTCCTGCTGAACCAAGCAGGAAGTTCCTACTTCGTCAACGTGGAGTCCTAGATGGCACCCTATTCCCTACATACTACACAACACCCCATAGGGCTCAGGTTAAAAGTAGTGTAGTATGTAGGGAATAGGTTGCCATCGGGGATGCATTGCTGTGTCAACACACTCCTGAAGCACAGCTTCCTCACCATGTTATTCCTCCTCCTTTTCTCCACTCCCTCGCTTCAGGGAGGGGAGGAGATGAGGAGAGGAGATGAGGGGAGGGGAGGAGGGGAGGGGATGAGGGAGGGAGGGGAGGAGATGAGGGAGGGAGGGGAGGAGATGAGGGAGGGAGATGAGGGAGGGAGATGAGGGAGGGGGGGAGGAGATGAGGGAGGGAGGGAGGGGAGGAGATGAGGGAGGGAGGGAGGGAGGGGAGGGGAGGAGATGAGGGAGGGAGGGAGGGAGGGGAGGAGATGAGGGAGGGAGGGAGGGAGGGGAGGAGATGAGGGAGGGAGGGAGGGGAGGAGATGAGGGAGGGGAGGAGATGAGGGAGGGGGGAGGAGATGAGGGAGGGAGGAGATGAGGGAGGGAGGGGAGGAGATGAGGAGATGAGGGAGGGGAGGAGATGAGGAGATGAGGGAGGGGAGGAGATGAGGGAGGGAGGGAGGGGAGGAGATGAGGGGAGGAGATGAGGGGAGATGAGGGGGAGGAGATGAGGGGAGATGAGGGAGGAGATGAGGGGAGATGAGGAGATGGGGGAGGGGAGGAGATGAGGGAGGGGAGGAGATGAGGGAGGGGAAGGAGATGAGGGAAGGGAGGGGAGGAGATGAGGGAGGGGAGGAGATGAGGGAGGGAGGGGAGGAGATGAGGGAGGGAGGGGAGGAGTGAGGGGAGGAGGGAGGGAGGAGATGAGGGGAGGAGATGAGGAGATGAGGGGAGGAGATAAGGGAGGGGAGGAGATGAGGGAGGGAGGGAGGAGATGAGGGAGGGTGGGAGGAGATGAGGGAGGGGTGGGAGGAGCTGAGGGAGGGGGTGGGAGGAGCTGAGGGAGGGGTGGGAGAGCTGAGGGGAGGGAGGGGAGGAGCTGAGGAGGAGGGAGGGGAGGAGCTGAGGGAGGGGGGGTGAGGGGGGGATGGGAGGGGAGGAGATGAGGGAGGGGAGGGAGGAGATGAGGGAGGGAGGGAGGGAGGGGAGGAGATGAGGGAGGGAGGGAGGGGAGGAGATGAGGGAGGGAGGGGAGGGGAGGAGATGAGGGAGGGAGGGAGGGGAGGAGATGAGGGAGGGAGGGAGGGGAGGAGATGAGGGCATGAGGGAGGGAGGGAGGAGATGAGGGAATGAGGGGAGGAGATGAGGGGAGATGAGGGGAGGAGATGAGGGGAGGGGAGGAGATGGAGGGAGGGGAGGAGATGGGGGGGAGGGGAGGAGATGAGGGAGGGAGGAGATGAGGGAGGGAGGGGAGGAGATGAGGGAGGGAGGGGAGGAGATGAGGGAGGAGTGAGGGGATGAGGGAGGGGAGGAGGGGAGGACGATGAGGGAGGGGAGGAGATGAGGGAGGGGAGGAGATGAGGGGGGGAGGGAGGAGATGAGGGAGGGAGGGGAGGAGATGAGGGAGGGAGGGAGGAAGATGAGGGAGGGAGGGGAGGAGATGAGGGAGGGGAGGAGATGAGGGAGGGACGGAGGGAGGGAGGGGAGGAGATGAGGGAGGGAGGGAGGGAGGGGAGGAGATGAGGGAGGGAGGGAGGGAGGGAGGGAGATGTGGGAGGAGATGTGGGAGGAGATGAGGGAGGGGAGGAGATGAGGGAGGGGTGGGAGGAGATGAGGGAGGGAGGGGAGGAGATGAGGGAGGAAGGGAGGGGAGGAGATGAGGGAGGGGAGAGATGAGGGAGGGGGGGGGGATGAGGGAGGGGAGGGAGGGGAGGAGATGAGGGAGGGGGGGGAGGAGATGAGGGAGGGAGGGAGGGAGGAGATGAGGAGGGGAGGGGAGGAGATGAGGGAGGGGGGGAGGAGATGAGGGAGGGAGGGAGGGAGGGGAGGAGATGAGGGAGGGAGGGGAGGAGATGAGGGAGGGAGGGAGGGGAGGAGATGAGGGGAGGGGAGGAGATGAGATGAGATGAGGGAGGAGATGAGGGAGGGGAGGAGATGAGGGAGGGGAGGAGATGAGGGAGGGGAGGAGATGAGGGAGGGAGGGGAGGAGATGAGGGAGGGAGGGAGGGGAGGAGATGAGGGAGGGAGGGAGGGGAGGAGATGAGGGAGGGAGGGGAGGAGATGAGGGAATGAGGGGAGGAGATGAGGGAATGAGGGGAGGAGATGAGGAATGAGGGGAGGAGATGAGGGGAGATGAGGGAGGAGATGAGGGGAGGGGAGGGGAGGAGATGAGGGGAGGGGAGGAGATGAGATGAGATGAGGGGAGGAGATGAGGGAGGGGAGGAGATGAGGGAGGGGAGGAGATGAGGGAGGGGAGGAGATGAGGGAGGAGTGAGGGGATGAGGGAGGGGAGGAGATGAGGGGGAGGAGATGAGGGAGGGAGGGGAGGAGATGAGGGAGGGAGGGGAGGGGAGGAGATGAGGGAGGGAGGGAGGGAGGAGATGTGGGAGGAGATGAGGGAGGAGAGGAGATGAGGGAGGGGTGGGAGGAGATGAGGGAGGAAGGGAGGGGAGGAGCTGAGGGAGGAAGGGAGGGGAGGAGATGAGGGAGGGGAGGAGATGAGGGAGGGGGGGGGATGAGGGAGGGGTGGGAGGAGATGAGGGAGGGAGGAGATGAGGGAGGGAGGGGAGGGGATGAAGGAGATGAGGGAATGAGATGAGGAAGGGGCGGGAGGAGATGAGGGAGGGGAGGAGATGAGGAAGGGGCGGAGGAGATGAGGGAGGGGCGTCTTCTGTCTGTCGTCCTCCTTCCGTCCGTCCCCCTCTGTCCTCCTCCTTCCGTCTGTCCCCCTCTGTTGTCCTCCTCCTTCCGTCTGTTGTCCTCCTCCTTCCGTCTGTTGTCCTCCTCCTTCCGTCTGTTGTCCATCTCCTTCCGTCCGTCCCCCCTCTGTCGTCCCCCTCCGTCCGTCCGTCCTCCCCCTTTGTCGTTCTCCTCCTGTCAGCCTGGCTAGGCTTGTCTCTTTGCTCCTTTCTCCATTACTCTGTCTGTCTGTCTCTCTCTCTGTGTCTCTCTCTCTCTCTCTCTCTGTGTGTCTCTCTCTCTGTCCTCTCTTTCTTTGTCTCTGTGTGTGGTATTGTGTCCCCATTAGCAGAATGAGGACCAGACTAGACTAGGTTATAGTAATATAATTTAACGTTTACACCGTGAATGATTTGATTTCTCATTGACTCTCACGGCTGTATAACTAATCAACCCTGTATACTACAGTACAGATGTGTGTTGCAGAGCCTCAATCAGCGTAATGACTTCACAACATGCCAACCACAAGAACATAAATCCATCATAACACAGCTGCTGGGCCTAGAAATAGGATACATAGAAAGGATAAAAAGCTACTGTTTTCGTCCAGAAACAGAGTTAATAGAATCCATCTGACTCCACAACAACGAGTACATAAAATTCATCAGCACACAAAAATAGCTAGCCTACTCAAGCTAGAAATACATTTGAAAAAAAAAAAAAATTATTATTGTGTCAACTGTGACTGACTAGAAACGGTTGAACTAAAAGGGTTACACTTCTACTGTTTTAGTCTAGAAATGTAATGAATAGAATCGATCAGCGTAATGACTCAATAACAGAAATCCATCATCACTCAAATACAGCTACCGCCCCATGAGGCTGAATCCTAGAAATACAATGAATAGACACAGCGACTGAAGCCCCAAGCATAGAAATACAGGAAAGGAACACAGCCTTTTGACTAAATGACTCATGATATCCCACAACCTGATCCTGCCCCCCCCCCCCCAAGTAATTTCTCTCTCAAACTTGAGTCAAATCTGTCCTGCATGCTGTGCTTTTCTTTTAACCTCATAACCCATCTGTGTGTGAGTTCGTAGCCTACTCTTTGAGTAATGCTGATATCCTTGTGTATGTATCATGTACCTGCTTGGCTGTGTGTGTGTGTGTGTGTGTGTGTGTGTGTGTGTGTGTGTGTGTGTGTTGTATTAACCAGTGTCTCTGTGTCCTCCAGGGTTTGATGCTCTTGGGGACCTGCTGAAGCCCACAGTGTCGAACCATAACCAGGCTCCCCCCATGGCCCTCCACCACCCCCACCCAAGTCACCCCCATCCAGGGTACCACCCAGGGGGCAAGCTGCTGGCCAACGACCTGGACTCCTCCCTCGCCAACCTCGTTGGCAGTGAGTACTATACAGAGACACACACTTCTTTTGTGTCCTCATCTGTCTCCTTGTGTCTTTCTCTTTGTGCTGACTCTCCATGTGTCTCTCCTCTACCCTTCTCTCTCCTCTACCCTTCTCTCTCCTCTACCCTTCTCTCTCCTCTACCCCTCTTCTTTCCCTCTTGGTCCATTGGATTACCTAATGGTAGGGATTGGCCCTAGTAACTATCAGAAGTTTGGGCAGACAGAGAGAGGACAGTGAGAGGGAACCCAGTAGGGAGCCACTGATCACAAGCCGCTACTCTTACTGTAAACAGTATTTAGGAGCCTTCACTACTCCCCAGGGCTGGCTGGCTTTCTGTCTGTCTGGCTTAGATTCTCTCTTTAAATACACCTCACCCATCTCTCTCTCTCTCCTCAGATCTGCAGTTCGGAGGAGCCCCAGCCAAGAAGTAAGTGTGTGTGGATGTGATGTAGAGCCAGACTACTGCAGCGTTTTCCCTAGACAATAGAGGGCTATGGCGGTCTGCCATCCTACTGTACTCCAGTCCCAGGCAGGCAGTGCTGATAACACACAGTAGACTGCTTCTCGACATAAAACACACTACTAAAATAAGTGATAGTCTTGGCCTCCTGAGTGGCGCAGTGGTCTAAGGCGCTGCATCGCGGTCATTGAGCCTTCACTACAGCCCCGGGTTCGATCCCAGGCTGTGTCACAGCCGGCCGTGACCGGGAGACCCATGAGGCGGCGGACAATTGGCCCAGCATCATCCGGGTTAGGAGATGGTTTGGCCCAGCATCATCCGGGTTAGGAGATGGTTTGGCCCAGCATCATCCGGGTTAGGAGATGGTTTGGCCCAGCATCATCCGGGTTAGGAGATGGTTTGGCCCAGCGCCGTCCTGGTTAGGAGAGGGTTTGGCCCAGCGTCGTCCTGGTTAGGAGAGGGTTTGGCCCAGCGTCGTCCTGGTTAGGAGAGGGTTTGGCCCAGCCACGTCCTGGTTAGGAGAGGGTTTGGCCCAGCGCCGTCCTGGTTAGGAGAGGGTTTGGCCCAGCGCCGTCCTGGTTAGGAGAGGGTTTGGCCCAGCGCCGTCCTGGTTAGGAGAGGGTTTGCCCAGCGTCGTCCTGGTTAGGAGAGGGTTTGGCCCAGTGTCGTCCTGGTTAGGAGAGGGTTTGGCCCAACGTCGTCCTGGTTAGGAGAGGGTTTGGCCCAGCGTGGTCCTGGTTAGGAGAGGGTTTGGCCCAGCGTGGTCCTGGTTAGGAGAGGGTTTGGCCCAGCGTGGTCCTGGTTAGGAGAGGGTTTGGCCCAGCGTCGTCCGGTTTAGGAGAGGGTTTGACCGGCCAGGATATCCTTGTCCCATCACACTCTAGCGACACCTTGTGGCGGGCCGGTCGCCTGCAAGCTGATTTCGGTCGCCAGATGTCCGGTGTTTCCACCAACACATTGGTGCGACTGGCTTCCAGGTTAAGCGAGCAGTGTGTCAAGAAGCAGTGCGGCTTGTCAGGGTTGTGTTTAGGAGGACGCATGGCTCTCGACCTTCACCTCTCCCAAGTCCGTAAGGGACAAGACTGTAAACTACGACTCCTGGTCACAAGACTGTAACTACCAATTGGATTTTACGAAAAAGGGATAGACCAAGAAAAGCCACTAAAATAGTCTGACATCTGAGTGTTTTTAATTACAAAACCATCATGTGGTAGAAACATAGCGTTAATCAACACTCTGGATAGTTTGCTACGTAGCATGTAAATGTAGTTTTGGGACAGACCACTGCAGTGTTTTCCCGAGACGGACTGCCATCCCACTGACCTGTGTTAGGACCCACCCATCTCCAGAGCTTCTACTCCGATACGTTGGAAACGAAACAGAAACTAAAGCAGCCGTCTGCGACGACACAGTGAAGAGCTTATAGACATGCCTTTATATCTGGTTATAACCGTTGGCATTGTCACAATATGATATAGTGACAGTTGATTAACGAGTGTGGTGTTTTTGCATGGTGCATTTTGTCTCTGTGTGCCCCGGTGTTCAGGCCAGACATGCAGTGGAGCCAGTCTGGAGAGAAGAGACTAACTGGGGGACACAACTGGCAGAGTAAGACCATGACCAGCACCACGGCCTGGAACCCTGTTCCCATGGCACCCGCACCCATGCCTGTACAACACCTGGTGAGTGGTTGTGCGTCTGTCTCTCACCGGAGAAGCAGATGATGTTATTTTGTCGATAACAGCCCGTCCAGCTGCAGTAGATGGACTCTAGCCAAGACTGTGATTGCTGTGCTTTGAGCATGTGTGCTAGGATTTCCGTTAGCCGGTAATAGCCTGCTTTGCCCCCCCCCCCCCCCCCCCCCCCCCCCCGCCACCTCAGAGATGGAAATACCAGTATATATATTTGACCGGTTATGCTATAGGGGCATTTGCATACATTTTGTGGAATTAAATTGCCTTCTGGGTATTTGTCGTGAGTCGTTATGTTCATCACACACACTCAGCGTACAGACACAGAGCCGATAAACGCAAATCTGTCAGACAGCGTGACAGCTGCTGGCTGCTACAGCTCCTCAAACACCTCATTCATTACTGCTGGACTGAAACATGCTTTCATTTCAACAATAAATGCAATCGTGTGTTTAAAAACAGTTTTGATAGCCACGATTTTAAAAACAGCTTCTTTTTAATTTTTTTATTTTTTTAATAATATATTTTTGGACTGATAATTGAAGTGTGTTTCCAAGGCAATGGTAGGCAGGCTTCAGCGCATCGTACACACACCACGTTGCAATGAGCTGGAGGCACGATGCATTTTAAAAACGTACACTTAATTGTTGGATTCCAAACATTTTACTTCATGTTAATGAGGCATGTCTTACCTTGCTTCAAAGTCAAATCTAACCTGTAGAAAGTGGAGAGCCAATTATTTTATGAAGACTACTGGTTTCAAAGGCAAGGAAGTCGATTTCTCTCATGTTGTACTTTATTTTATTGTCCAGTAGCCAAACGCACACTTCTAGTCATATTAGCAACCCATGCTAGTTGTTAGCAACCCATGCTAGTTGTTAGCAACCCATGCTAGTTGTTAGCAACCCATGCTAGTTGTTAGCAACCCATGCTAGTTGTTACATCTTTAGATCTCTCGTCTTTCAAAATTTGTAATGAATATTTTCATCTCTTGTCACATGAAAATGCATGTGCGCTTTTGACAATTTGTTTTCCCGCTAATTGCTTTGTGAAATGAATTCTGGCACATAGCCTACTGCCTTGTGCACGTTACTGGGCTTATAACAGAGAACGAGCAATGAGCCAGATATATTTCACCGGGTGTATAAGTGTGAAGCATCTGGTTGGAGTTTCCACTCACTACCAAATATGGTAATGAGAGGAAGCTCAGTGGCCGGCAGTGGGAGAAGATGTAGCGAGGTGGATTTTGGCCGACATTCTGATCATTTTCGCCTCAATAAAACCTTTGATCTCAATACAGTTCTGTTTCCTAAACTAGACTCTGTAAGAAACAGAGTGGGCTATGTTTTTTTGTAGACTTAAACGTTTCTATTACGTGACATATTGGATTGACATAGGCTGGTGATTTTGCTGTTCCTTACTGCATTTTCCTAACGGAAACCCTAGTGCTTGCCAAGACTGAGTGCTGAGCTTGCCAATGGAAATCTGTCACTAACCCCTTGCTTCCTTTCTTCCTCTCTCCCTGTCTCTCTCTCCCTCTCTCTCTCTCCCCTGTCTCTCTCTCTCCCTGTCTCTCTCTCTCCCTGTCTCTCTCTCTCCCTGTCTCTCTCTCTCCCTGTCTCTCTCTCTCTCTCTCTCTCTCTCTCTCTCTCTCTCTCTCTCTCTCTCTCTCTCTCTCTGTCTCTCTCTCTCTCTGTCTCTCTCTCTCTCTGTCTCTCTCTCTCTCTGTCTCTCTCTCTCTCTGTCTCTCTCTCTCTGTCTGTCTCTCTGTCTCGTCTGTCTCTCTGTCTCTCTGTCTCTCTGTCTCTCTGTCTCTCTGTCTCTCTGTCTCTCTGTCTCTGTGTCTCTCTGTCTCTCTGTCTCTGTGTGTCCCTGTCTCTGTGTGTGTCCTTGTCTCTGTCTGTCTGTGTCTCTGTGTTTCTGTCTGTCTGTGTCCCTGTTTCTGTCTGTCTGTGTGTCCTTGTCTGTGTGTCCCTGTTTGTCTGTCTGTGTGTCCTTGTCTGTGTGTCCCTGTTTGTCTGTCTGTGTGTCCTTGTCTCTGTCTGTATGTGTGTCCCTGTCTCTGTCTGTCTGTCTCTGTGTGTCTTTGTCTCAAATTTTTCCATGTCGTCCTGTTTTTGCTGTCTTGACTTCTTCACCTCATCCATCTTCTCCCTCTCTCCATTCCTCTGTTTTCCCTTCCCCATCTTTCTCTCTTCTCCATTCCTCTGTTTTCCCTTCCCCATCTCTCTCTGTGTTTGTCTTTGCCATGCAGAATGGGATGTTCTATGCTGGTTATGTAAGTAGTAGGGTGGGACCCAAATGGTGCATCACTTTTCACCAGGGGCCTATCAGAGAGAATTCTGGTCTTTGTAGTGGTGCATCACTTCTCACCAGGGGCCTATCAGAGAGAATTCTGGTCTTTGTAGTGGTGCATCACTTCTCACCAAGGACCTATCAGAGAGAATTCTGGTCTTTGTAGTGGTGCATCACTTCTCACCAGGGGCCTATCAGAGAGAATTCTGGTCTTTGTTCCCATTCTCTACCCTTCACCCAGAAGTGTACACTCCCTCCTCATGAATTTAAAAGCATTAGATTGGAGGAAGTTTCCACCCTATTTCTTGTTTTAAATCCTCAAGTGTACACTTCTGGTCAGTATCAGCTCAGTGTGATCTCTCCCTCGTTCCTCAGTCTCTCTCCCTCGTTCCTCAGTCTCTCTCTCCCTCGTTCCTCAGTCTCTCTCTCCCTCGTTCCTCAGTCTCTCTCTCCCTCGTTCCTCAGTCTCTCTCTCCCTCGTTCCTCAGTCTCTCTCTCCCTCGTTCCTCAGTCTCTCTCTCCCTCGTTCCTCAGTCTCTCTCTCCCTCGTTCCTCAGTCTCTCTCTCCCTCGTTCCTCAGTCCTCTCTCTCCCTCGTTCCTCAGTCTCTCTCTCCCTCGTTCCTCAGTCTCTCTCTCCCTCGTTCCTCTGGCTCTCTCTCCCTCGTTCCTCTGGCTCTCTCTCCCTCGTTCCTCTGGCTCTCTCTCCCTCGTTCCTCTGGCTCTCCCTCCCTCGTTCCTCTGGTTCTCCCTCCCTCGTTCCTCTGGCTCTCCCTCCCTCGTTCCTCTGGCTCTCCCTCCCTCGTTCCTCTGGCTCTCCCTCCCTCGTTCCTCTGGCTCTCCCTCCCTCGTTCCTCTGGCTCTCCCTCCCTCGTTCCTCTGGCTCTCCCTCCCTCGTTCCTCTGGCTCTCCCTCCCTCGTTCCTCTGGCTCTCCCTCCCTCGTTCCTCTGGCTCTCCCTCCCTCGTTCCTCTGGCTCTCCCTCCCTCGTTCCTCTGGCTCTCCCTCCCTCGTTCCTCTGGCTCTCCCTCCCTCGTTCCTCTGGCTCTCCCTCCCTCGTTCCTCTGGCTCTCCCTCCCTCGTTCCTCTGGCTCTCCCTCCCTCGTTCCTCTGGCTCTCCCTCCCTCGTTCCTCTGGCTCTCCCTCCCTCGTTCCTCTGGCTCTCCCTCCCTCGTTCCTCTGGCTCTCCCTCCCTCGTTCCTCTGGCTCTCCCTCCTCGTTCCTCTGGCTCTCCCTCCCTCGTTCCTCTGGCTCTCCCTCCCTCGTTCCTCTGGCTCTCCCTCCCTCGTTCCTCTGGCTCTCCCTCCCTCGTTCCTCTGGCTCTCCCTCCCTCGTTCCTCTGGCTCTCCCTCCCTCGTTCCTCTGGCTCTCCCTCCCTCGTTCCTCTGGCTCGTTCCTCTGGCTCGTTCCTCAGTCGTTCCTCAGTCTCGTTCCTCAGTCGTTCCTCAGTCTCGTTCCTCAGTCGTTCCTCAGTCTCGTTCCTCAGTCTCTCTCTCCCTCGTTCCTCAGTCTCTCCCTCCCTCGTTCCTCCCCTACTTGTTTGTTTTTCAAGATACACTATACTGTCTATTAGATACACAGACTATTTGCATTGTGAGCCCCCCCCCCCCCCCCCCCCACCCAACACTCTTTTTACGCTGCTGCTACTCTCTGTTTATCATATATGCATAGTCACTTTATTAACTATACATGCATGTACATACTACCTCAATCAGCCTGACTAACCAGTGTCTGTATGTAGCCTCGTTACTGTTGTAGCCTCGCTACTGTATTTGGCCTGTCTCTTTACTGTTGTTTTATTTCTTTACCTACCTATTGTTCACCTAATACCTTTTTTGCACTATTGGTTGGAGCCTGTAAGAAAGCATTTCACTGTAAGTTGTATTCGGGGCACGTGACAAACTTTGATTTGATGTATATATACAAAAGTATGTGGACACCCCTTCAAATGAGTGGATTTGGCTATTTCAGCCACACCTGTTGCTGACAGGTGTAAAATAATTGAGCACACAGCCATGCAATCTCCATAGACAAACATTGGCAGTAGACTGACCTTACTGAAGAGCTCCATGACTTTCAACGTGGCATCGTCATAGGATGCCACCTTTCCAACGAGTCATTTTGTCAGATTTCTGCCCTGCTAGAGCTGCCATAGTCAACTGATAGTGCTGTTATTGTGAAGTAGAAATGTCTAGGAGCAACAGAAGCACACAGCGCAAATAAATTGTCTGTCCTCGGTTGCAACACTCACTACCGAGTTCCAAACTGACTCTGGAAGCAACGTCAGCACAATAACTGTTTGTCGGGGACTTCATGAAATGGGTTTCCGTGGCCGAGCAGCCGCACACAAGCCTAAGATCACCATGCACAATGCCAAGCGCCGGCTGAGGTGGTGTGAAGCTCGCCTCCATTGGACTCTGGAGCAGTGTGATGAATCGCTCTTCACCATCTGGCAGTCCGACGGACTAATCTGAATTTGGCGGATGCCAGGAGAACTCTACCCGCCCCAATGCATAGTGCCAACTGTAAACTTTGGTGGAGGAGGAATAATGGTCTGGGGCTGTTTTTCATGGTTCGGGCCCCTTAGTTCCAGTGAAGAGAAATCTTAATGCTACAGCAAACAATGACATTTTAGACAATTCTGTACTTCCAACTTTGTGGCAACAGCTTGGGGAAGACCCTTTCCTGTTTCAGCATGACAATGCCCCTGTGCATCAAGCGAGGTCCATATAGAAATGGTTTATCGATCGGTGTGGCCTGCACAGAGCCCTGACCTCAACCCTATTGAACACCTTTGTGATGAATTGGAATGCTGACTGCGAGCCAGGCCTAATCGCCCAACATCAGTGCCCAACCTCACTAATGCTCTTGTGGCTGAATGGAAGCAAGTCCCCAGCAGCAATGTTCCAACATCTAGTAGAAAGCCTTCCCAGAAGAGTGTAGGTTGTTATAACAACAATGTTCTAACATCTAGTAGAAAGCCGTAGTTTATATGACCTCTTTACTCATAGTTTATATGACCTCTTTACCTGTAGTTTATATGACCTCTTTACCCGTAGTTTATATGACCTCTTTACCTGTAGTTTATATGACCTCTTTACCTGTAGTTTATATGACCTCTTTACCTGTAGTTTATATGACCTCTTTGCCCGTAGTTTATATGACCTCTTTGCCCGTAGTTTATATGACCTCTTTACCTGTAGTTTATATGACCTCTTTACCTGTAGTTTATATGGCCTCTTTACCTGTAGTTTATATGACCTCTTTGCCCGTAGTTTATATGACCTCTTTGCCCGTAGTTTATATGACCTCTTTACCCGTAGTTTATATGACCTCTTTACCTGTAGTTTATATGACCTCTTTACCTGTAGTTTATATGACCTCTTTGCCCGTAGTTTATATGACCTCTTTACCTGTAGTTTATATGACATCTTTACCTGTAGTTTATATGACCTCTTTACCTGTAGTTTATATGACCTCTTTACCCGTAGTTTATATGACCTCTTTACCTGTAGTTTATATGACCTCTTTGCCCGTAGTTTATATGACCTCTTTGCCCGTAGTTTATATGACCTCTTTACCTGTAGTTTATATGACCTCTTTACCTGTAGTTTATATGACCTCTTTACCTGTAGTTTATATGACCTCTTTACCTGTAGTTTATATGACCTCTTTACCTGTAGTTTATATGACCTCTTTACCTGTAGTTTATATGACCTCTTTACCTGTAGTTTATATGACCTCTTTACCTGTAGTTTATATGACCTCTTTACCTGTAGTTTATATGACCTCTTTACCTGTAGTTTATATGACCTCTTTACCTGTAGTTTATATGACCTCTTTACCTGTAGTTTATATGACCTCTTTACCTGTAGTTTATATGACCTCTTTACCTGTAGTTTATATGACCTCTTTACCTGTAGTTTATATGACCTCTTTACCTGTAGTTTATATGACCTCTTTACCTGTAGTTTATTGTGCCTGTATTTATCTGTAGTTTATTGTGCCTGTATTTATCTGTAGTTTATTGTGCCTGTATTTATCTGTAGTTTATTGTGCCTGTATTTATCTGTAGTTTATTGTGCCTGTATTTATCTGTAGTTTATTGTGCCTGTATTTATCTGTAGTTTATTGTGCCTGTATTTATCTGTAGTTTTGTTTACCTGTAGTTTGTTGTACCTATATTTATTTATAGTTAAACTATAGGTCAAATAAATAACTACAGGTAATCTGTAAATCTTTTACCTGTAGTTAATCTGTAAATCATTTGACCTGTAGTTTGTTTACCTGTGTTTGTTTTATTTGACCTGCATCTATTTATAGTTTATTTGACCTGCATCTATTTATAGTTTATTTGACCTGCATCTATTTATAGTTTATTTGACCTGCATCTATTTATAGTTTATTTGACCTGCATCTATTTATAGTTTATTTGACCTGCATCTATTTATAGTTTATTTGACCTGCATCTATTTATCGTTTATTTGACCTGCATCTATTTATCGTTTATTTGACCTGCATCTATTTATAGTTTATTTGACCTGCATCTATTTATAGTTTATTTGACCTGCATCTATTTATAGTTTATTTGACCTGCATCTATTTATAGTTTATTTGACCTGCATCTATTTATAGTTTATTTGCCCTGCATCTATTTATAGTTTATTTGCCCTGCATCTATTTATAGTTTATTTGCCCTGCATCTATTTATAGTTTATTTGCCCTGCATCTATTTATAGTTTATTTGCCCTGCATCTATTTATAGTTTATTTGACCTGCATCTATTTATAGTTTATTTGACCTGCATCTATTTATAGTTTATTTGACCTGCATCTATTTATAGTTTATTTGACCTGCATCTATTTATAGTTTATTTGCCCTGCATCTATTTATAGTTTATTTGCCCTGCATCTATTTATAGTTTATTTGACCTGTAGTTACATGTCGTTGTTTCCTGTAGTTTAGTTTACCTGTTGTTATTTATTAGCAATTTATTTAACTGTATTTACATGTAGTTTAACTGTTTATCTGTAGTCTATTTGACCTATATTTACATATAGTTTATTTGACCTATATTTACATGTAGTTTAACTGTTTATCTGTAGTCTATTTGACCTATATTTACATGTAGTTTAACTGTTTATCTGTAGTCATTTGAAGTGTGTTTATCTGTAGTTTACCTGTGTTGATGAATGTGGTGTCCGTGGAGGTCATCCCATCAGTTTTACCTGTTTAGACCGGTCTTTAATTGTCCCTCAGCTCTGTTAACCAGGTTTTTCTCTCCTCCCATACAGGCTCCAGCTCCTATGCCTTTCCCCATGACCACACCGCAAGTGCCTATGTATGGAATGGTGAGTGCTGTTCACACAGCCATATTAATACCTGGTATGTATTTTGCTAGAAGAATGGCCGTGGCCTTGCAAGGCCCACATCCTTCTGATGCTAAACATGTCCCCCAACTTCCCTGTCCCTCACTGTCTTGACCCATTTAAAACAAAAAGAAAAGCTTGATATGTTTTTTTTCTTCCCCAGGTCCCTCAGATGGGTCAGATGGGGGGTGTCCAGGTGATGGCCCCCCAGCCCATGATGTACAACCAGCCTGTACTCAGACCCACAAACCCCTTCTCCCCCATGCCTGGAGCCCAGGTGACCCCCAGACCCTACAACACTGTTATGCCCCATCCCCTGAACTCAAGTTACCCTATCTGACCTACACCCTTAGTCCAAAGTCCTTTATGGCTTTACAATTGTACATCCGAACTCACAAACTCATTTTCCTCTGTAGTTTAGTGTCTCTTTCTGCCATTTTCCCCTCACTGACTGGCTTTCCTTCCTCTTTCTCTCTTCTTTCTCTCCGTCTCAGATGCAGTTCATGTAATTTCATCTGGGGGAGCAGAGTGAATGATGGCATAAAACACAGAGCGGACAAACGAAGAAAAGAGAAAGGAATGAATGAATGACTGAGGGGCAGACAGAAGAAAAACCAACCAACACCAAATACAAGAGGAGAGGAAGAGGGAAGAAGAGGCTGATGAACCCGGGAGATGGAGGGTAGAGCAAGGAAGAGTGTTTATGATATCATAAAGGCTTACCTCTCTGTCTGAAACAGCCCCCACCCTCAAACAAACACCCCCCCCCCAATTTTTTTTAATAATACGGAACCCCTATAAATGGATAGGTCTTTTGGAGTAGACGGTGTGAAGGGGTCAGGGGTGAAAGGTCATAGGTTCATTACACTTAGGACCCGTGTGTACATTGACTTTTCTGTGTTGGTTTAGTTAGTCTTCTGTTACCTTTGGTGTAGATAGATGGATTACACCCTGTTAAAATGACTGAGACTCTTCAATTTTGTAGGTATGTTACTGAGCTGATATTGAGCACTTTGGCACACACACATAAACGGACAAAGGTGTGAATCTAGCCATGGGCAGAGCGGACTGATTTGTCTACAAATAGATCGGTAGGTTACAGTTGGAGCCATCCTCTCTGGTTGGTGAGATGGTTGCAAACCAGTAGGAACTTGTGTTCTGGTTTTCTATCTCTGAGTGTGTGTGCACACTGTTTATAAAGCATTACTTAGTGAGCTGGTCTCTACCTGTTTTCTTAGACTAAAAGGTCACCAAATTAAAGATGTTTTTTTGTTTTCCAACTTTCACACCGTTACTCATCAACAGGGTGGAAATGTTTGTCCCTGCTCGCTAGCCGTCCTTGACTGTTTGCTAGTTCAGAAAAAGCACTTATGTTACCCAGGGGAGGTGTTTCAGACATGGAGAAGCCATCACCAGGTGTAATCAGACTGGATAGAAAACATGAAGGACACCCCTCTACCCTCACCATCATCCTACCATCAATCAGACTGGATAGAAAACATTAAGGACACCCCTCTACCCTCACCATCATCCTACCATCAGACTGGATAGAAAACATTAAGGACACCCCTCTACCCTCACCATCATCCTACCATTAATCAGACTGGATAGAAAACATTAAGGACACCCCTCTACCCTCACCATCATCCTACCATCAGACTGGATAGAAAACATTAAGGACACCCCTCTACCCTCACCATCATCCTACCATCAGACTGGATAGAAAACATTAAGGACACCCCTCTACCCTCACCATCATCCTACCATCAGACTGGATAGAAAACATTAAGGACACCCCTCTACCCTCACCATCATCCTACCATCAGACTGGATAGAAAACATTAAGGACACCCCTCTACCCTCACCATCATCCTACCATCAGACTGGATAGAAAACATTAATTAAGGACACCCCTCTACCCTCAATCAGACTGGATAGAAAACATTAAGGACACTCCTACCCTCACCATCATCCCAACTCTCGGCTGCTTCTCATGTATTTTTGTCTGTCCATGGAGAGAGCTAGAGAACTGTTGAGCGCATCTGAAATGGCACCCTGTTCCCTATCAAGTGCACTACTACCCTAAGGGCCCTGGTTAAAAGTGCACTACCTGCCCTAAGGGCCCTGGTTAAAAGTGCACTACCTGCCCTAAGGGCCCTGGTTAAAAGTGCACTACCTGCCCTAAGGGCCCTGGTTAAAAGTGCACTACCTGCCCTAAGGGCCCTGGTTAAAAGTGCACTACCTGCCCTAAGGGCCCTGGTTAAAAGTGCACTACCTGCCCTAAGGGCCCTGGTTAAAAGTGCACTACCTGCCCTAAGGGCCCTGGTTAAAAGTGCACTACCTGCCCTAAGGGCCCTGGTTAAAAGTGCACTACCTGCCCTAAGGGCCCTGGTTAAAATTTCACTACTGCCCTAAGGGCCCTGGTTAAAAGTAGGGGCCTACAGTATTTAGAGAATAGGTTGCCATTTGGGAACATTCCGGATGTAAAATGTTTCTATCTCCTCCTCTCTACTGCGTTTGTATCTTGTAAAAACAGTTTCCTCATCCTGCTGTGCCCTCAAATTTTGACGGATTCATGCTTACACACACACACACACACACACACACACACACACACACACACACACACACACACACAGGCATGCAATAACGTGTACATACAGATGTACACACATGCATGTAGCACGTTACACACACATACACATGCAGAAACACACACTGAACAATGTTAGATTTTTCTGGGATAATTCTGGTGGTAATAATGTCCATTTTTTTTTATATATATATTTTTTATCATAATGTCATTACTCGTTATGTATTGTTTTAAAGCAATGCTCTGTCAATTTCCCTCCCAAATTTCAAGATGTCATATGAAAGGATGTCCAAGTAACTTCTGATGTCTTGTTGTTGAGTGTAAGACAACTCTCATAACGGGTGTTTCACGGTGGTCTGAACAGTCTGTGTGTCAAGGGATGATGTCTTGTTGTTGAGTGTAAGACAACTCTCATAACGGGTGTTTCATGATGTTCTGAACAGTCTGTGTGTCAAGGTTGTTACTGGTTCACATTCTGAACCTTATTGCCAAGGGATATTTTATTGTTAAATACCTTTTGGGACACATGGAGTGTAGAATGGACAAGCCACTACTGGTTTGATTGCTTTATGAAAGGATGTCAGTGTAACTATTGGGGCTCAGGTGAAACAGGTGTGGGTTCCCCTGTATAAAACACATTGGTGTGTTTTCCTGCTCATGTGTTGCTCACCTAGGGCTGTTTTCTGTCTGTTTCCTGGATCTTGGTAGCAGGTCTGTTTCCTGGATCTTGGTAGCAGGTCTGTTTCCTGGATCTTGGTAGCAGGTCTGTTTCCTGGATCTTGGTAGCAGGTCTGTTTCCTGGATCTTGGTAGCAGGTCTGTTTCCTGGATCTTGGTAGCAGGTCTGTTTCCTGGATCTTGGTAGCAGGTCTGTTTCCTGGATCTTGGTAGCAGGTCTGTTTCCTGGATCTTGGTAGCAGGTCTGTTTCCTGGATCTTGGTAGCAGGTCTGTTTCCTGGATCTTGGTAGCAGGTCTGTTTCCTGGATCTTGGTAGCAGGTCTGTTTCCTGGATCTTGGTAGCAGGTCTGTTTCCTGGATCTTGGTAGCAGGTCTGTTTCCTGGATCTTGGTAGCAGGTCTGTTTCCTGGATCTTGGTAGCAGGTCTGTTTCCTGGATCTTGGTAGCAGGTTTGTTTCCTGGATCTTGGTAGCAGGTCTGTTTCCTGGATCTTGGTAGCAGGTCTGTTTCCTGGATCTTGGTAGCAGGTCTGTTTCCTGGATCTTGGTAGCAGGTCTGTGCTCTCTTGCCAACTTCTTATGTAATTGTCATGCTAAATGCTGACCGTAGAGTAGGCAAAAGCACAAACAGACCTGGGACCAGGCTAATATCTTGGCGCTGAAGTCTATGATGACTATGCCACCTGATGTACATACAGCTCTAGATTCTTCCTCTGGTCTCCAATGCCTGTCTAGTATGTACCGCTCTAGATTCTTTCTCTGATCTCCAATGCCTGTCTAGTATGTACTGCTTTCTCAGCTTTGCTTGCCAGTCCAACCTCTCCAAACACCTGCTTAGACGTCATAAACCTAAATGATAATGATGTATATTAACATAACACCTTTTATGAAACTCTGTTACTCTCTTCCTCTGGTCTCTCCAATGCCTGTCTAGTATGTACAGCTCTAGATTCTTCCTCTGGTCTCTCCAATGCCTGTCTAGTACGTACAGCTCTAGATTCTTCCTCTGGTCTCATCCAGTGCCTGTCTAGTACGTACAGCTCTAGATTCTTCCTCTGGTCTCATCCAGTGCCGGGTAGATTATAGTTATAAAATATCCCCCTCCTTGTATACTGTCAGGTAGACCCAGCTCTAGAATTACCCCCAAGGTGCTGTCTCTTCTTCGTTCTCCTTTTAGATACGGCTTTAGAATCCCCATCTAACTTCCTGTTTCTCTGGGCTCTGTCATTGGCCTTCACTGCTTCTGCTGTGAGTAGGCATGTCCCCACTCCACAGTGTCCATCAATCCTGGAAACTTAAACTGTCTTGGATTGGAATATATATGCATCGACAGCCAATCGGCTGGCTATGGGTGATATATAATCCTCATGAAAGATGAGGCCTGTAGTCTTTCTGAAATGTCTCTTTGTCTAAAGGATAGCCTCGCTATAGCAGCACCTATGTAAGGGGGGGGTTGTTGAGTGGTGGTTTGGAAGTTAAGGGCTCCCCTCAATCTTTGTGGCCCAAAATAGATGCCCTTCTCTGGACTCCCCGGATTCATACAGTCCCTGAATCTGGTGGGCATGGAGCTCTGGGTAGCAGTTCTAGGACCAACCCTAAGCCATAGGGCTCTGGTCTAAAGTAGTGCACTATATAGGGAACAGGGCTCTGGTCAAAAGTAGTGCACTATATAGGGAACAGGGCTCTGGTCTAAAGTAGTGCACTATATAGGGAACAGGGCTCTGGTCTAAAGTAGTGCACTATATAGGAAACAGGGCTCTGGTCTATAGTAGTGCACTATATAGGGAATAGGGCTCTGGTCTATAGTAGTGCACTATATAGGGAACAGGGCTCTGGTCTAAAGTAGTGCACTATATAGGGAACATGGCTCTGGTCTAAAGTAGTGCACTATATAGGGAATAGGGCTCTGGTCTAAAGTAGTGCACTATATAGGGAATAGGGCTCTGGTCTATAGTAGTGCACTATATAGGGAACAGGGCTCTGGTCTAAAGTAGTGCACTATATAGGGAATAGGGCTCTGGTCTAAAGTAGTGCACTATATAGGGAATAGGGCTCTGGTCTAAAGTAGTGCACTATATAGGGAACAGGGCTCTGGTCTAAAGTAGTGCACTATATAGGGAACAGGGCTCTGGTCTAAAGTAGTGCACTATATAGGGAACAGGGCTCTGGTCTAAAGTAGTGCACTATATAGGGAATAGGGCTCTGGTCTATAGTAGTGCACTATATAGGGAATAGGGCTCTGGTCTAAAGTAGTGCACTATATAGGGAATAGGGCTATGGTCTAAAGTAGTGCACTATATAGGGAACAGGGCTCTGGTCTATAGTAGTGCACTATATAGGGAATAGGGCTCTGGTCTAAAGTAGTGCACTATATAGGGAACAGGGCTCTGGTCTAAAGTAGTGCACTATATAGGGAACAGGGCTCTGGTCTAAAGTAGTGCACTATATAGGGAACAGGGCTCTGGTCTAAAGTAGTGCACTATATAGGGAAACTGGTGCCATTTGGAATACAACTTTTTGTTTGCCATTCAAAAAAAAAAAAAAGTGAAATCTCCCAAAACATTTTTTTTCTCTCCTTTCTCCTGAATTGATCACATCTTGTGTTCTCCAGTTTGTCTTTACTTATTATTTTTGGGATTCCATGCAGAAAAACAATGTATAAAACAAGTCCTGCCTGTAAATGGAGGTGTTTTGTGTAAATTTGAGCTGGTTTCAAAGTGGTGGAAGGGCAGAGAGAGTGACAGCGTGGAGAGTCTTCTCTCCTCAATGAATACATGGTCGTGATGTCTTGTTGTCCTCGCTACACCTTAAAAGCTAGCCTGGTGAAACAAGACTGTAAGCATATCAGCTTGGATTCCAGGCTAGTTAAAAGCATGATCTGATCTACCCTGTCAACTCGCTCAAGTGTCCGTGTTGTCATGAAAAGGCACTCTTAACCTAACCTGCTACAAGAACCGGTACCCCTAACCTAACCTGCTACAAGAACCGGTACCCCTAACCTAAACAGACCTATCCAATCTCAATTGTCTTTCCTTGATTCCTGTCTTCTCAAAATGCATTGGTCTGAAGGGTGTAGCCTGATCCACTTTTCCAAAGATGCCATGTTACTTTGACTCCTATTGAAATGGGTCTTTTTGATACGATCTGTAAGTGAAGCAGCCTCTGTGATCCTTTCCATACGAGACCGATACGTGTCAGTCAATCTGAAACGAACAAAGGAATGGAAAGGCTTTTGGGGTTATGATTGGATACATTTGGATAAATCCCTGAAATGTATTTGTTTTATTTGTTAAAAACAAAACAAACAACACAACTTCCCTCATTTTCAGTCGGTGTGTTTGTTCAAAGATTTTCCTGTGCACATGATTTTTTTCTAAATGTAATTTTTTGGGATAACTACTCTTCTGACTGCTGCCTGGTGATTTACTATGTACATACAAACACACACATAATATACATCCTAAATGACAGCCTGTCCCCTATAGAGTGAACTACGTACAGTAGGGAAGAGATTTGGGATGCATCCACACACACGTACACACACACACGTGTACACACACACACACACACACACATCTGCTATAATGTTATTTTGTTTTCTTTTGTTAAATTTTTCTGAACCTGAGAGATAATTGCATTATGCGGTATATATATATATAAAATACCCAATGGGGGATTTCATGTATGGAGAAGGAAGGAAGACGATTGGCTGCATGTCTACAGGCCATCAATGAATTGTCCATTTGATCAGTTGTTGATCGATTGATTGGTCGTCAATGATTCAGAGAATGACACCTTCGTCTCTGATTCTTCTCGTTCTTCCCCCTCTTTGTAAATGTTTATTTATTTATGCAGAAATATAATGATTTTATTAAGCATGGAAATAATACTAAAACAAATGTTTCAGAATATAATTCAATTATGGGCTTTTATTTTACTTATTATTATTTTTTTTAAGGAAGAAATAAAGTCATTTTCCATTCCTTTTAGTGTTTTGTGATTTTTGTTCTGTTTCAAAACCACACAGAATTCAAAGGTCAAGCCGGTATGCTATTGAAAATAGTTTGGCGTTAGTGTAGGGCAAGAGGTGGACCTACAGTAGGCCTTAGCGTGTCCAGTTTTATGTCTGTCCCAAAAAGCAAGTAATAAGCCAACATTTATTAGTGACAGTCCTTAATCCAAACTACCAGGACGCACACAGCCAGGGCAGGCCAGGAGAGGGTAATGCCAATCCACTGCTAGATAACGACTGATAGCTGAAGAGCGGGAGCGAGGAGTAAGTGAGAGGGGCATGAAGTCAGTGATCTTCAGGTCGTAGCTCTAGAAAGAGGCCCGACTTCCGTATTTACAATTCCGAGTTGGATGAAAGTTGAAAACTTATTTTCCCAGTCATAGCTCGTTTTCCTCGGTTCGCAGCGCTCTTGAACTCTTTGAAGTCGGATTTTGCGGTTTTGAGTGCGCCACAAATCATGCTTCTTTGACAGCATGGCCAATGTTGTGTTTATCATTTTAAACTAGGACTATAGATGAATCTTAGACTTGGTACCACACAGCCACTCCACTGATTAGCAGGCTAATGATTGCTTTGCAATGCTTGCAGTTAGCCGCTGATTCCTTCCAAACCACTCATTGTTGAATTTGCGATATCCAACTTGTTGTGTAATGTTTGTCCAATGGCTGATGAGCACTATCTAGAATGTATCTTCATATGACAAGGATTTGCCAGTAGATTGTCGACTTGATTCATGATAATTTCAAAATCTTAGCTAGCAGTTATGTTGACATGATTAGTCCAATCAAAGCTACTAGATTTGATGTAATTTTATGTGGCCAATGACCTTGAGCCTCCTTTGATGGGAACTTCTAATGTAACTCTATGGCAGCACCCAAAGTGCTTGAATTTTCGAGCTCGATCCTTAGACTTGGCGGTGACGTAGTGTCCCCATGAGTGACAGAACACTGGGCCAATCACGGTGCAACGCTCTGTATTTTCTGCTGGCTGCTTTACTCAAGAAAACAAAGAGGCCATGTTTTAATGCAGCTTCATTAATTCAATTATATATTTTTTACATTGTTTGCAAACTGATATGTTACACATATTAATGCCAAAATAACACGCAAAACAGGCTAACCC
>NC_034189.2:11339463-11381963 GCF_002021735.2 Oncorhynchus kisutch | reverse complement strand
CTCTGGAGCAGTGGAAACTCTGGAGCAGTGGAAACTCTGAGCAGTGGAAACTCTGGAGCAGTGGAAACTCTGGAGCAGTGGAAACTCTGAGCAGTGGAAACTCTGGAGCAGTGGAAACTCTGGAGCAGTGGAAACTCTGGAGCAGTGGAAACTCTGAGCAGTGGAAACTCTGAGCAGTGGAAACTCTGGTGCAGTGGAAACTCTGAGCTGTGGAAACTCTGAGCAGTGGAAACTCTGGTGCAGTGGAAACTCTGTGCAGTGGAAACTCTGAGCAGTGAAAACTCTGGAGCAGTGGAAACTCTGAGCAGTGGAAACTCTGAGCAGTGGAAACTCTGGAGCAGTGGAAACTCTGGAGCAGTGGAAACTCTGGAGCAGTGGAAACTCTGGAGGAGTGGAAACTCTGAGCAGTGGAAACTGTGGAGCAGTGGAAACTCTGAGCAGTGGAAACTCTGAGCAGTGGAAACTCTGGAGCAGTGGAAACGCGTTCTCTGGAGTGATGAATCACGCTTCACTATCAGGCAGTCCAATGGACAAATCTGGGTTTGGCGGAGGCCAGAAGAATGCTACCTGCCCCAATGCATAGTGCCAACTGTAAAGTTTGGTGGAGGAGGAATAATGGTCTGGGGCTGTTTTTCATGGTTCGGGCCCTTTAGTTCCAGTGAAGGGAAATCTTCACTGGACGCTACAGCATACAATTACATTCTCAATGTTTCTGTCCTTCCAACTTTGTGGCAACAGTTTGGGGAAGACCCTTTCCTGCATCAGCATGACAATGCAAGCGAGGTCCATACAGAAATGGTTTGTCGAGATCGGTGTGGAAGAACTTGACTGGCCTGCACAGAGCCCTGACCTCAACACCTTCAAACACCTTTGCAATGAATTGGAACTCGGACGACGAGCCTGGCCTAATCGCCTATCATCAGTGCCCGACCTCACTAATGTCGCTCTCGCTGCTGGTGATTCTTTGATCCACCTCTACGCAGACGACACCATTCTGTAAACATCTGGCCCTTCGTTGTCTGTGTTAAGGGTCAGAGTTGTAAATGAGAACTTGTCAACTAGTCTACCTGGTAGTGTATCTATACCAACAAGGTTCCACCATCTCTGTGTGTGTGTGTGGGGCGGGGGGGGGGAGTTGCTCTCTCTCTGCTTTCTTCTCTCTCTTTACATTTCCTAGTAGGATGATTAGTGTCTCAAATGGTATCTCTCTAACAAATAGGTTGTCCTCTGCCTCTCCTCTCTCCCTTCTCCTCACCTTAATTTTCCTCTCCTCCCCACCCCTCCTCCTACCCCTCTCCTCCCCGCCCCTCTCCTCCTACCCCTCTCCTCCTTCCCCTCTCCTCCCCGCCCCTCCTCCTACCCCTCTCCTCCTACCCCTCTCCTCCCCTCTAGGTAGCAGATGTAACCGACAGTGTGGTCAACATGGTTCCCTCTAATGTGGAAGTGTCACTCCGTAAGGTGGATGCTGTGGTCTGGGAGAAACTAGAGAACCCCAAGTTCAAACCAGGACCTAGACACGGGTACTGTAATGTCCCTCTTTAAGCCGAACGTACAGTATCTAACACCAAATAGCCGCTCTGATTACTTGCGTGGCAAAAATACGCAAATGTATCCAGCGATGCAATTTGTAACTCGGAGCAGGATCACCATCTTGTGTAGCGTTTAATGAGCCTTTATGTTTCATTTCTTATCATTATAACAATGGTGATTAGGGTGTCTGACATTGGGTGTGAAATTAAAACATGGCCCAGACAGAAATGTTCACTGTATTTTAATGATAACATGGACTGGACAGTAATGTTCCCTGTATTTTAATGAAAACATGGACTGGACAGTAATGTTCACTGTATTATAATGAAAACATGGACTGGACAGACAGTAATGTTCACTGTATTATAATGAAAACATGGACTGGACAGTAATGTTCACTGTATTATAATGAAAACATGGACTGGACAGTAATGTTCACTGTATTATAATGAAAACATGGACCAGACAGTAATGTTCACTGTATTATAATGAAAACATGGACTGGACAGTAATGTTCACTGTATTATAATGAAAACATGGACCAGACAGTAATGTTCACTGTATTTTAATGAAAACATGGACTGGACAGACCGTAATGTTCACTGTATTTTAATGATAACATGGACTGGACAGCAATGTTCACTGTATTCTAATGAAAACATGGACTGGACAGTAATGTTCACTGCATTATAATGAAAACATGGACCAGACAGTAATGTTCACTGTATTTTAATGAAAACATGGACTGGACAGACAGTAATGTTCACTGCATTATAATGAAAACATGGACTGGACAGACAGTAATGTTCACTGTATTTAAATGATAACATGGACCAGACAGTAATGTTCACTGTATTTTAATGAAAACATGGACCAGACAGACAGTAATGTTCACTGTATTTTAATGATAACATGGACTGGACAGTAATGTTCCCTGTATTTTAATGAAAACATGGACTGGACAGTAATGTTCACTGTATTATAATGAAAACATGGACTGGACAGACAGTAATGTTCACTGTATTATAATGAAAACATGGACTGGACAGTAATGTTCACTGTATTATAATGAAAACATGGACTGGACAGTAATGTTCACTGTATTATAATGAAAACATGGACCAGACAGTAATGTTCACTGTATTTTAATGAAAACATGGACTGGACAGAGTAATGTTCACTGTATTTTAATGAAAACATGGACTGGACAAACAGTAATGTTCACTGTATTTTAATGAAAACATGGACTGGACAAACAGTAATGTTCACTGTATTTTAATGATAACATGGACCAGACAGTAATGTTCACTGCATTATAATGAAAACATGGACCAGACAGACAGTAATGTTCACTGTATTATAATGAAAACATGGACAGACAGTAATGTTCACTGTATTTTAATGAAAACATGGACCGGACAGTAATGTTCACTGTATTTTAATGATAACATGGACTGGACAGCAATGTTCACTGTATTATAATGAAAACATGGACTGGACAGTAATGTTCACTGTATTTTAATGAAAACATGGACTGGACAGTAATGTTCACTGTATTTTAATGAAAACATGGACTGGACAGAGTAATGTTCACTGTATTTTAATGAAAACATGGACTGGACAAACAGTAATGTTCACTGTATTTTAATGATAACATGGACCAGACAGTAATGTTCACTGCATTATAATGAAAACATGGACCAGACAGACAGTAATGTTCACTGTATTATAATGAAAACATGGACAGACAGTAATGTTCACTGTATTTTAATGATAACATGGACCAGACATTAATGTTCACAATGAAAACATGGACCAGACAGACAGTGATGTTCACTGTATTATAATGAAAACATGGACCGGACAGTAATGTTCACTGTATTATAATGAAAACATGGACTGGATAGACAGTAATGTTCACTGTATTATAATGAAAACATGGACTGGACAGTAATGTTCACTGTATTATAATGAAAACATGGACTGGACAGTAATGTTCACTGTATTATAATGAAAACATGGACCAGACAGTAATGTTCACTGTATTATAATGAAAACATGGACTGGACAGTAATGTTCACTGTATTATAATGAAAACATGGACCAGACAGTAATGTTCACTGTATTTTAATGAAAACATGGACTGGACAGACAGTCATGTTCACTGTATTTAAATGATAACATGGACCGGACAGTAATGTTCACTGCATTATAATGAAAACATGGACCGGACAGTAATGTTCACTGTATTATAATGAAAACATGGACTGGATAGACAGTAATGTTCACTGTATTATAATGATAACATGGACTGGACAGTAATGTTCCCTGTATTTTAATGAAAACATGGACTGGACAGTAATGTTCACTGTATTATAATGAAAACATGGACTGGACAGACAGTAATGTTCACTGTATTATAATGAAAACATGGACTGGACAGTAATGTTCACTGTATTATAATGAAAACATGGACTGGACAGTAATGTTCACTGTATTATAATGAAAACATGGACCAGACAGTAATGTTCACTGTATTTTAATGAAAACATGGACTGGACAAACAGTAATGTTCACTGTATTTTAATGAAAACATGGACTGGACAAACAGTAATGTTCACTGTATTTTAATGATAACATGGACCAGACAGTAATGTTCACTGCATTATAATGAAAACATGGACCAGACAGACAGTAATGTTCACTGTATTATAATGAAAACATGGACAGACAGTAATGTTCACTGTATTATAATGAAAACATGGACAGACAGTAATGTTCACTGTATTTTAATGAAAACATGGACCGGACAGTAATGTTCACTGTATTTTAATGAAAACATGGACCAGACAGACAGTAATGTTCACTGTATTTTAATGATAACATGGACTGGACAGTAATGTTCCCTGTATTTTAATGAAAACATGGACTGGACAGTAATGTTCACTGTATTATAATGAAAACATGGACTGGACAGACAGTAATGTTCACTGTATTATAATGAAAACATGGACTGGACAGTAATGTTCACTGTATTATAATGAAAACATGGACTGGACAGTAATGTTCACTGTATTATAATGAAAACATGGACCAGCCAGTAATGTTCACTGTATTTTAATGAAAACATGGACTGGACAGAGTAATGTTCACTGTATTTTAATGAATACTGTTTGTCCAGTCCATGTTTTCATTAAAATACAGTGAACATTACTGTTTGTCCAGTCCATGTTATGTTCACTGTATTTTAATGAAAACATGGACCAGACAGTAATGTTCACTGCATTATAATGAAAACATGGACCAGACAGACAGTAATGTTCACTGTATTATAATGAAAACATGGACAGACAGTAATGTTCACTGTATTTTAATGAAAACATGGACCGGACAGTAATGTTCACTGTATTTTAATGATAACATGGACTGGACAGCAATGTTCACTGTATTATAATGAAAACATGGACTGGACAGTAATGTTCACTGTATTTTAATGAAAACATGGACTGGACAGTAATGTTCACTGTATTTTAATGAAAACATGGACTGGACAGTAATGTTCACTGTATTATAATGAAAACATGGACTGGACAGACAGTAATGTTCACTGTATTATAATGAAAACATGGACTGGACAGTAATGTTCACTGTATTATAATGAAAACATGGACTGGACAGTAATGTTCACTGTATTATAATGAAAACATGGACCAGACAGTAATGTTCACTGTATTTTAATGAAAACATGGACTGGACAGAGTAATGTTCACTGTATTTTAATGAAAACATGGACTGGACAAACAGTAATGTTCACTGTATTTTAATGATAACATGGACCAGACAGTAATGTTCACTGCATTATAATGAAAACATGGACCAGACAGACAGTAATGTTCACTGTATTATAATGAAAACATGGACAGACAGTAATGTTCACTGTATTTTAATGATAACATGGACCAGACATTAATGTTCACAATGAAAACATGGACCAGACAGACAGTGATGTTCACTGTATTATAATGAAAACATGGACCGGACAGTAATGTTCACTGTATTTTAATGATAACATGGACTGGTTAGACAGTAATGTTCACTGTATTCCAGGTTCCATAGATGAGGCCAACAACTCCAGTCAGTAGGACAGAGACATTGATGACATCAGTGTCTCGGATGAGGGTGAGGAGTGAGAGAAACCGATTGTCCAGAATCTTCGAGAAGCGTAGGAGACGCCCGTGTTTGACTGATTGTCCGACCCCGACGGTTAAGGTCAAGAGGATGGTCTCACTAGCTGTGAGAGTGATTGATCTATTTTATTGTCCATCTTCCCTACAGTCCTAGGAACGGTAAAGCTGCAAGACTGCTACTGGTTTTTAATTTAGAAAGAAATTGTATTGATCTCTACTGTACGCACAGATACAAATATCAATCTGTTATAGAGGAGTTTTCCTCTCTACCCTCTGGTACAGTGTCCATATTAGGACATGGTCAGAATCAATGTCCTAATATGGACACCATACTAAGATTTTGTTGTAATGAAATAAGGCCTACTGTATTGAATATTCAGCTACAGACTTTCTGTTTGAGTGTACAGTGTGTGACATGGCGTTAAATGTGCTGTAATATTCATTAAAACCAAAGGAGGAACTCCATCTATCGAACTTGCATTATGTGTCGCACTTGACACATACACACTTTGTTTCAGCCTGTTTCTCTCTCTGGGCCACACATGATTAGATAGCACACATAGACAGGCTAGGACCAAAGTTCAATCCTGGGACATCGTAAATGACCTTTGAAAGTCACGTGCAGAGCTCTAGTCGACGACAACGCGCCTTTTGATCGAATCCCAGACTAAAGTCACTGATAAAAAATAATCATATGCCTGTAAAACAAGTAAAATCATCACTTCTAGGCACGATCATCATCTTATTGGCAAAGTAAACATTTGTCGAGTCAAAATAATGGTTTGGCTCGAAGCTGAAAAAAAACGTATATTTGGAATACTCAATCAAGTCCAATACATGATGACATCAAAGATTCACAATTCAATTCACAATCACATCCCTTCTTATCAATTTATACCATTAAATAGTATAATATACAACATCTTGACACTTAGGACTACGGAATAATGTTAGGTCCAAAGGCTAACCTCCCAGCCTGGTTACAGCGATCAACCAGCACAACCAATTAACAGCACAATATTATTCAACATCTTTGAACAAACAACGTGCAACATCAAGTCCAGCAGAGCAGAGTCCTTTTGTCTGTAAGGGGGGGCGTTCACAAGACAAAGTGAGTTCACAAAAACGTATCGTCAAATACACTCAACCGTGACATGTTACACATGTGACACACATGTAGTCCGACAAGACGTTGTCAAATCCTAACGACTTGATATGTTGTTGCATTGTTCTCCGTTCCTCTCAGTACCTTGGCGATTGACAGCTATATATTTTATGTCACATGAAGATTTCAACACTGTTCAGTACCGATATCCTAGTACCGCGCAACAGACACAAACAGTTGCTAAGGAACGGTTGGCATAACAATGCAGAGTAACCTTGCAGTAGCATGTTTGAGAATACGTTCTTCCGTGAGATTAGGATGTGTTGACTGAGAATACGTTATTCCGTGAGATTAGGATGTGTTGACTGAGAATACGTTCTTCCGTGAGATTAGGCTGTGTTGACTGAGAACATCAGGGTTGCAAAATTCCTTTGACTTTTTCCTTGTTGGAGGATTCCTGGATTTCCTGCTGATTCCCTTCGGGTTAAAACATCTTCCAATCAGGATTTCTTGGGAATTTGGGGAGTTACCTGGAATTTTGCAACCCTGCAAAACATACACAGTACCACAAACCCTTTATATACAGTACCAGTCAAACGTTTGGACATACCTACTCATTCAAGGGTTTTTCTTTATTTTCGCTGTAGAATAATAGTGAAGACATAAACTATGGAATCATGTAGTGACCAAAATAATGTTAAACAAATCTAAATATGTTATATTTGAGATTCTTCAAAGTAGCCACCCTTTGCATCGATGACAGCTTTGCACACTCTTGGCATGCTATCAACCAGCTTCATGAGGTAGTCACGTGGAAAGAATGTCAATTAACAGGTGTGCCTTGTTAATTTGTGGGATTTCATTCCTTCTTAATGCGTTTGAGCCAATCAGTTGTGTTGTAACAAGATAGGGGTGGTATACTGAAGATAGTCCTATTTGGTAAAAGACCAAGTCCATATTATGGCAAGAACAGCTCAAATAACCAAAGAGAAACAACAGTCCATCATTACTTTAAGACATGAAGGTCAGTCAATCAGGAAAAAACATGAAGCACTACGATGAAACTGGCTCTCATGAGGACTGCCACAGGAAAGGAAGACCCAGAGTTACCTCTCCTGCAGAGGATACATTCATTAGAGTTACCAGCACCTCAGATTGCAGCCCAAATAAATGCTTCAGAGTTCAAGTAACAGACACATCTCAACATCTACTGTTCAGAGGAGACTGTGTGAGTCAGGCCTTCATGGTCGAATGCTGCTAAGAAACCAGTAATAAAGGACACCAATAATAAGAAGAGACTTGCTTGGGCCAAGAAACACGAGTAATTGACATTAGACCGGTGGCAATCTGTCTAAATTTGAGTCCAAATTTGAGATTTTTGGTTCAAACTGCCGGTTCTTTGTTAGATGCAGAGTACGTGTACGGATGATCTTCGCATGTGTGGTTCCCACTGTGAAGCATGGAGGAGGAGGTGTGATGTTGCTTTTCTGGTCACAGTGTCTGTGATTTATTTAGAATTAAAGGCACACTTAATCAGCACTCTGCAGCGATACGCCATCCCATCTGGTTTGCGCTTAGTGGGACTATAATTTGTTTTTCAACTGTACAATGACCCAAAACACACCTCCAGGCTGTGTAAGGGCTATTAGACCAAGAAGGAGAGTGATGGAATGCTGCATCAGATGACCTGTCCTCCACAATCACCCAACCTCAACCTAATTGAGATGGTTTGGGATGAGTTGGACCGCAGAGCGAAGGAAAAGCACCCAACAAGTGCTCAGCATATGTGGGAACTCCTTCAAGACAGTTGGAAAAGCATTCCACATGAAGCTGGTTGAGAGAATGCAAAGCTGTCATCAAGGCTACTTTGAAGAATCTAAAATACTACATGATTCCATGTGTTACTTCATAATTTTGATGTCTTCACTATTATTCTACAATGTAGAAAATAGTAAAAATAAAGAAAAATCCTTGAATGAGTACAGTAGGTGTGTCCAAACTTTTGACTGGTACTGTATATATATACACACACACACTTTAACATTCGCCTGGTTATATTTATATATTAACACACAATGATCTCTGTATAGATTTGTCATAAATACGACGGAGAGGGACCGTTGTCATAGCAATAAAATCACAAGTGAACGGGCACTTTACAACACACACATGTGTTCTTTAAGTTTCGCTTTGTAAAGTGCAAGGCAACATACAGTAAACTCTAACAACACACACACAGTGTCGTTTGCACACAATCGTCATATGTCATTTTAAACCAGTGCGCCTGGTAAGAAACTTTCCACATATGTAAAGGTACCTCATTAAAGCCTCTAACAGCAGCATGCTAATGGTACAGTAGCACATTCATATAGCTAACAGTTTATCTGATTGACTATAAACATCATTATTTCAAGTTTGTTCAGCATTAAATTGATTAAATAAATGTTCAAGATATTACAGGATGTTGTAATAAATGTTGTATCCATTTCCTAATTTATTATTATTTATGAATTTATTCTTCATATTAATAACGTAATAAAAAAAATAAAAGTTTATAGAAGTGTCTTATATATATACACATATATATACACATATATATATACACATATATACACATATATATACACACATATATACACATATATATATACACATATATATACACATATATATACACATATATATACACATATATATACACATATATATACACATATATATATACACATATATATACACATATATATACACATATATACACATATATATACACATATATACACACATATATACACACATATATATACACATATATACACATATATATATACACATATATATACACATATATATACACATATATACACATATATACACATATATATACACATATATACACACATATATACACACATATATATACACATATATACACATATATATATACACATATACACATATATATACACACATATATACACATATATATACACATATATATACACATATATATACACATATATATACACATATATACATACACATATATATACACATATATATACACATATATATACACATATATATACACATATATACACATATATATATACACATATATATACACATATATATACACATATATATACACATATATATACACATATATATACACATATATATATACACATATATATATACACATATATATACACATATATATATACACATATATATATATATATTCTCTTGTAGAAATTGGGTAGCGCCTTATCTGAAGACACTTCTATAAACTTAAAAAAATATTTTTATTACGTTATTATATATATATATACACACATTCAATCGTGACCATTAGGGAATGTATAAGCTCATGGTGAATGTTTGTCCTAACCACAGATCTAGGATCAGATTTCTAATTCTAATCTTGACCTTAGATCAGTGTCTACTGGGCTACTTCTTCCATCTCATAGGATTGTGAAGAGTGGAAGGCATGCAGGGAGGGAGACATCAGGCCAGTCATACTACCTTATGAATATTCACGCCGTAATATGAATATTCACACGGTAGAACAAATATTCACACCGTAATATGAATATTCACAAGGTAATATCAAATCAAATCAAATCAAATCTTATTCACAAGGTAATACGCACACATGTAGTACATTCGTCAATAGTCTATTTTTTGTTTTACATTTATGAGTCTCCAGCTAATCATTTGAGATGTTGTTTACATTGTTGTTCATTTGTATTTTTGTTGTTCTTTACGGCGATAGGAACAGAAAGCAAAGTCGTCTTCAGACTTCAGATTTCTCAAGGAAACTAAAAAGTCCTCTATCACGAAAGTCAATAAAGATTACAAAAAAAGAGAGAAAAGAGGAAGGGTAGTGTAAACGCCTGGCCAAAAAAAGGAGTTATTTAAAAAATAAAAACAAAATGGCTGCTCATGTCATGCAAAGGAGAGCTCCGCCTACGTAAACACATTGCGTCGTCAAGGAAACAAGTTGCTAAGAGAGCGTCTCTCCTCCTTCTCTGCTTTCATCTCAAAAAGCCACGCCCACCTCCTGGGTCAACAGGCCAAATAGAACCAATAACAGGAACCCAAATGGTGAAAGGATGCAAAGCAACACCCCTTAGTTAAAAACAACTCCTCCCTAATTTCAAAATGGAGAACATCGAGAGTCAAGGGGGAGGTGTTAGCTGAAAGGCGGGAGGGTCGTGGAATCATTTTGTACTTCTCACCCCTCGGTAGGTAAAGCCCACGTCCCATAGGAAGAAGAGGGTGACACCCCTCGCCTCCCCGGGCTGCCATGGTGATGGGTGTACCTTGTTAAGCCTTTGAGTTTAAGTTCCTCAATTGCCTGAAGGAGCCATCTCATTTGCGCCACCTTTAATATCCCAAGATCCTGTTGGAGAGAGACAGACAATAACAACAATAGTTCACCATTTGTTTTATACAGTATATTTGATGGTACTCTTATAAAATCACTACAGGTACTTTATATATCAACTCAAATAACTTCATAATCAAAGTCAAATTATGTAGAAAATGTGCACAACAAATACATAATCATTTGGCGGGTGCTTATGCACTATTGTACACGTGTGAATTGGAAATGTTTATTTTTTTTATTTTTTTGGCATATCCAATTTCTGGGTCTGCCATTATAAACAGTTGGAGCAATTTGGGTTAAGTGCCATGCTCAAGACACACCGACAGATTTTTCACCTTGATGGCTCAGGGATTTGAACTAGCAGCCTTTTGGTTACCGGCCCAAAGCTCTAACCGCAAGGCTACCTGCTGCCCCATGTGGTCCAATACCAAGTTATTCATAATTCCACATATATTTGACCAGGGTTGGTAAGAAAATCCCCAGACAATAATCAAGTTCTTACTCTTGGTTGCCATCAACACTGGGCCTTAGACCCAAAATGCTTGTGTTAAAACCAAAATGGCCGCCTAGTTTCCTATTGTGCTTTAAGCCTCAAAGCAGGGGGCCTGGCCTGTATCCTTACCTGACAGAGAGCTATTGGACTTCTGCTTGTGGAGCTTCTCTCTCTCCCTCTTCACCTTGGGCATCATCTTCATCTTAATACTGCTCTTACTGCTCACCCTCACAGTGTCCTGGAGAGAGACAGATGGATGAGAGGAAAGGAGAGAGCGAAAGGATAGAGGGAGGACAGAAGGAGATAAATATAAGTTGAGTGGTTGAATAAAAATGACTCCTGCTGTTTTTGATTGCAAACACACACTCACAGCCACCTCCTCAGAGCAGTGCATGGCAGGGCAGATCCAGTGTATGTCGTCCAGCTTGTGGAGTTCAGCGCTCAGACTGCTGAGAGTAGAGAGGAGCTCCTCTTCCTGGGGAGAATCCACCTGAAACAGTGAGACGTGGGAGGAGAGAGGGAGGAAGGTGGGGGAGAGAGGGGAGAAAGGGGGAGAAGGGAGGTAGGGATGAGAGGGGAGGGAGGAGAGAGAGGGAGGAAGGGAGAAGGGAGGAGAGATGGAGGGGAGAAGGGAGGAGAGATGGAGGGGAGAGAGAGGGGAGAAAGGGGGAGAAGGGAGGTAGGGATGAGAAGGGAGGGAGGAGAGAGAGGGAGGAAGGGAGAAGGGAGGAGAGATGGAGGGGAGAGAGAGGAAGAAGAGGGAAGGAGATGGAAGGAGAGAGGGAGGGGAGAGAGAAAGGAGAGGAGAGAGGAAGGAGATGGAAGGAGAAAGGAGAGAGAAGAGCAAGGGAGGACAGGGAGGAGAGAGGGAGGGAGGATAGAGATAGATAACACAGACATACTATCAGAAACCTTTTTTCACACAACTGAGCCAAACAGAACCGAACCAATTAGACAATCTGTACTGAGTTGGTCAGTTTATGAATTCACTATATTAGCTGAACCAGAGCCGTACAGTAGGGGTTGGTCCTGTACTGTGAACCAGGGTCATGTGTGGTGCCAGGGGTTACAGTATACCAGTAGGGGGTTACAGTGTACCAGTAGGGGTTTACAGTATACCAGTAGGGGGTTACAGTATACCAGTAGGGGGTTACAGTATACCAGTAGGGGGTTACAGTATACCAGTAGGGGGTTATCGTATACCATTAGGGGGTTACAGCATACCAGTAGGGGGTTACAGTATACCATTAGGGGGTTACAGTATACCAGTAGGGGGTTACAGTATACCATTAGGGGGTTACAGTATACCAGTAGGGGGTTACAGTATACCAGTAGGGGTTTACAGTATACCAGTATACCAGTAGGGGGTTACAGTATACCAGTAGGGGGTTATAGTATACTAGTAGGGGGTTACAGTATACCAGTAGGGGGTTACAGTATACCAGTAGGGGGTTACAGTATACCAGTAGGGGGTTATAGTATACCAGTATACCAGTAGGGGGTTACAGTATACCAGTAGGGGGTTATAGTATACCAGTAGGGGTTTATAGTATACCAGTATACCAGCAGGGGGTTACAGTATACCAGTAGGGGGTTACAGTATACCAGTATACCAGTAGGGGGTTACAGTATACCAGTATACCAGTAGGGGTTACAGTATACCAGTATACCAGTAGGGTTTACAGTATACCAGTAGGGGGTTACAGTATACCAGTAGGGGGTTATAGTATACCAGTATACCAGTATACCAGTAGGGGGGTTATCGTATACCATTAGGGGGTTACAGTATACCAGTAGGGGGTTACAGTATACCAGTAGGGGGTTACAGTATACCAGTAGGGGGTTACAGTATACCAGTATACCAGTAGGGGTTTACAGTATACCATTAGGGGGTTACAGTATACCAGTAGGGGGTTACAGTATACCAGTAGGGGGTTACAGTATACCAGTAGGGGGTTACAGTATACCAGTAGGGGGTTACAGTATACCAGTAGGGGGTTTACAGTATACCAGTAGGGGGTTACAGTATACCAGTAGGGGGTTATAGTATACCAGTAGGGGGTTATAGTATACCAGTAGGGGGTTATAGTATACCAGTAGGGGGTTAGTATACCAGTAGGGGGTTATAGTATACCAGTAGGGGGTTACAGTATACCAGTAGGGGGTTACAGTATACCAGTAGGGGTTACAGTATACCAGTAGGGGGGGTTACAGTATACAGTATACCAGTAGGGGTTTACAGTATACCAGTAGGGGGTTAGAGTATACCAGTAGGGGGTTAGAGTATACCAGTAGGGGTTAGAGTATACCAGTAGGGGGTTAGAGTATACCAGTAGGGGGTTAGAGTATACCAGTAGGGGGTTAGAGTATACCAGTAGGGGGTTACAGTATACCAGTAGGGGGTTACAGTATACCAGTAGGGGTTACAGTATACCAGTAGGGGGTTAGAGTATACCAGTAGGGTGGTTACAGTATACCAGTAGGGGGTTACAGTATACCAGTAGGGGGTTACAGTATACCAGTAGGGGGTTACAGTATACCAGTAGGGGGTTATAGTATACCAGTAGGGGGTTACAGTAAACCAGTATACTAGTAGGGGGTTATAGTATACCAGTAGGGGGGTTACAGTATACCAGTAGGGGGATTACAGTAAACCAGTATACTAGTAGGGGGTTATAGTATACCAGTAGGGGGTTACAGTATACCAGTAGGGGGTTACAGTATACCAGTAGGGGGTTATAGTATACTAGTAGGGGGTTACAGTATACCAGTAGGGAGTACAGTATACCAGTAGGGGGTTATAGTATACCAGTATACCAGTAGGGGGTTACAGTATACCAGTAGGGGGTTATAGTATACCAGTATACCAGTAGGGGGTTACAGTATACCAGTAGGGGGTTATAGTATACCAGTAGGGGTTTATAGTATACCAGTATACCAGCAGGGGGTTACAGTATACCAGTAGGGGGGTTATAGTATACCAGTTATACCAGTAGGGGTTACAGTATACCAGTATACCAGTAGGGGTTACAGTATACCAGTATACCAGTAGGGGGTTACAGTATACCAGTAGGGGTTACAGTATACCAGTAGGGGGTTATAGTATACCAGTATACAGTAGGGGGTTACAGTATACCAGTAGGGGGTTATAGTATACCAGTAGGGGTTTATAGTATACCAGTATACCAGCAGGGGGTTACAGTATACCAGTAGGGGGTTACAGTATACCAGTATACCAGTAGGGGGGTTACAGTATACCAGTATACCAGTAGGGGGTTACAGTATACCAGTATACCAGTAGGGGTTTACAGTATACCAGTAGGGGGTTACAGTATACCAGTAGGGGGTTATAGTATACAAGTATACCAGTATACCAGTAGGGGGTTATCGTATACCATTAGGGGGTTACAGTATACCAGTAGGGGGTTACAGTATACCAGTAGGGGGTTACAGTATACCAGTAGGGGTTACAGTATACCAGTATACCAGTAGGGGTTTACAGTATACCATTAGGGGGTACAGTATACCAGTAGGGGGTTACAGTATACCAGTAGGGGGTTACAGTATACCAGTAGGGGGTTACAGTATACCAGTAGGGGTTACAGTATACCAGTAGGGGGTTACAGTATACCAGTAGGGGGTTACAGTATACCAGTAGGGGGTTACAGTATACCAGTAGGGGGTTATAGTATACCAGTAGGGGGGTTATAGTATACCAGTAGGGGGTTATAGTATACCAGTAGGGGGTTATAGTATACCAGTAGGGGTTACAGTATACCAGTAGGGGGGTTACAGTATACCAGTAGGGGGTTACAGTATACCAGTAGGGGTTACAGTATACCAGTATACCAGTAGGGGTTTACAGTATACCAGTAGGGGGGTTAGAGTATACCAGTAGGGGGTTAGAGTATACCAGTAGGGGTTAGAGTATACCAGTAGGGGGTTAGAGTATACCAGTAGGGGGTTAGAGTATACCCAGTAGGGGGTTAGAGTATACCAGTAGGGGGTTACAGTATACCAGTAGGGGGTTATACCAGTAGGGGTTACAGTATACCAGTAGGGGGTTAGAGTATACCAGTAGGTGGTTCAGTATACCAGTAGGGGTTACAGTATACCAGTAGGGGGTTACAGTATACCAGTAGGGGGTTACAGTATACCAGTAGGGGGTTATAGTATACCAGGTAGGGGGTTACAGTAAACCAGTATACTAGTAGGGGGTTATAGTATACCAGTAGGGGGGTTACAGTATACCAGTAGGGGATTACAGTAAACCAGTATACTAGTAGGGCGTTATAGTATACCAGTAGGGGGTTACAGTATACCAGTAGGGGGTTACAGTATACCAGTAGGGGGTTATAGTATACTAGTAGGGGGGTTACAGTATACCAGTAGGGAGTTACAGTATACCAGTAGGGGGTTATAGTATACCAGTATACCAGTAGGGGGTTACAGTATACCAGTAGGGGGTTATAGTATACCAGTATACCAGTAGGGGGTTACAGTATACCAGTAGGGGGTTATAGTATACCAGTAGGGGTTTATAGTATACCAGTATACCAGCAGGGGGTTACAGTATACCAGTAGGGGGTTATAGTATACCAGTATACCAGTAGGGGGTTACAGTATACCAGTATACCAGTAGGGGGTTACAGTATACCAGTATACCAGTAGGGGGTTACAGTATACCAGTAGGGGGTTATAGTATACCAGTAGGGGGTTACAGTATACCAGTATACCAGTAGGGGGTTACAGTATACCAGTAGGGGGTTACAGTATACCAGTATACCAGTAGGGGGTTACATTATACCAGTATACCAGTAGGGGGTTACAGTATACCAGTAGGGGTTACAGTATATCAGTATACCAGTAGGGGGTTACAGTATACCAGTATACTAGTAGGGGGTTACAGTATACCAGTAGCGGGTTACAGTATACCAGTAGCGGGTTACAGTATACCAGTATACCAGTAGGGGGTTACAGTATACCAGTAGGGGGTTACAGTATACCATAGGGGGTTACAGTATACCGGTATACCAGTAGGGGGTTAGAGTATACCAGTAGGGGGTTAGAGTATACCAGTAGGGGGTTACAGTATACCAGTAGGGGGTTACAGTATACCAGTAGGGGGTTACAGTATACCAGTATACCAGTAGGGGGTTACAGTATACCAGTAGGGGGTTACATAATACCAGTAGGGGGTTACAGTAAACCAGTATACCAGTAGGGGGTTACAGTATACCAGTAGGGTGTTACAGTATACCAGTATACCAGTAGGGGGTTAGAGTATACCAGTAGGGGGTTATAGTATACCAGTAGGGGGTTAGAGTATACCAGTAGGGGGTTAGAGTATACCAGTAGGGGGTTACAGTATACCAGTAGGGGGTTATAGTATACCAGTAGGGGTTTATAGTATACCAGTATACCAGCAGGGGGTTACAGTATACCAGTAGGGGGTTACAGTATACCAGTATACCAGTAGGGGGTTACAGTATACCAGTATACCGTTAGGGGGTTACAGTATACCAGTATACCAGTAGGGGTTTACAGTATACCAGTAGGGGGTTACAGTATACCAGTAGGGGGTTATAGTATACCAGTATACCAGTATACCAGTAGGGGGTTATCGTATACCAGTAGGGGGTTACAGTATACCAGTAGGGGGTTACAGTATACCAGTAGGGGGTTACAGTATACCAGTAGGGGGTTACAGTATACCAGTAGGGGGTTACAGTATACCAAGTAGGGGGTTACAGTATACCAGTAGGGGTTACAGTATACCAGTAGGGGGTTATAGTATACCAGTAGGGGGTTACAGTATACAGTAGGGGGTTACAGTATACCAGTAGGGGGTTACAGTATACCAGTAGGGGGTTACAGTATACCAGTAGGGGGTTTACAGTATACCAGTAGGGGGTTACAGTATACCAGTAGGGGGTTACAGTATACCAGTAGGGGGTTACAGTATACCAGTAGGGGGTTAGAGTATACCAGTAGGGGGTTAGAGTATACCAGTAGGGGTTAGAGTATACCAGTAGGGGGTTAGAGTATACCAGTAGGGGGTTACAGTATACCAGTAGGGGGTTAGTATACCAGAGGGGTTAGTATACCAGTAGGGGGTTAGAGTATACCAGTAGGGGGTTAGAGTATACCAGTAGGGGGTTATAGTATACCAGTAGGGGGTTACAGTAAACCAGTATACTAGTAGGGGGTTACAGTAAACCAGTATACTAGTAGGGGGTTATAGTATACCAGTAGGGGGTTATAGTATACCAGTAGGGGGTTACAGTAAACCAGTATACTAGTAGGGGGTTATAGTATACCAGTAGGGGGTTACAGTATACCAGTAGGGGCTTACAGTAAACCAGTATACTAGTAGGGGGTTATAGTATACCAGTAGGGGGTTACAGTATACCAGTATACCAGTAGGGGGTTACAGTATACCAGTATGGGGTTACAGTATACCAGTACGGGGTTACAGTATACCAGTAGGGGGTTATAGTATACCAGTAGGGGGTTATGGTATACTAGTAGGGGGTTACAGTATACCAGTATGGGGTTACAGTATACCAGTAGGGGGTTACAGGATACCAGTAGGGGGTTACATAATACCAGTAGGGGGTTATAGTATACTAGTAGGGGTTACAGTAAACCAGTATACCAGTAGGGGGTTACAGTATACCAGTAGGGGGTTACAGGATACCAGTAGGGGGTTACAGGATACCAGTAGGGGGTTACAGGATACCAGTAGGGGGTTACAGTATACCAGTAGGGGGTTACATAATACCAGTAGGGGGTTACAGTAAACCAGTATACCAGTAGGGGGTTACAGTATACCAGTAGGGGGTTATAGTATACCAGTAGGGGGTTACAGTAAACCAGTATACCAGTAGGGGGTTACAGTATACCAGTAGGGGTTATAGTATACCAGTAGGGGGTTACAGTAAACCAGTATACTAGTAGGGGGTTATAGTATACCAGTAGGGGGTTACAGTATACCAGTAGGGGGTTACAGTATACCAGTAGGGGGTTACAGTAAACCAGTATACTAGTAGGGGGTTATAGTATACCAGTAGGGGGTTACAGTAAACCAGTATACTAGTAGGGGGTTATAGTATACCAGTAGGGGGTTACAGTATACCAGTAGGGGGTTACAGTATACCAGTATACCAGTAGGGGGTTACAGTATACCAGTATGGGGTTACAGTATACCAGTACGGGGTTACAGTATACCAGTAGGGGGTTATAGTATACCAGTAGGGGGTTATGGTATACTAGTAGGGGGTTACAGTATACCAGTATGGGGTTACAGTATACCAGTAGGGGGTTACAGGATACCAGTAGGGGGTTACATAATACCAGTAGGGGGTTATAGTATACTAGTAGGGGGTTATAGTATACTAGTAGGGGGTTATAGTATACTAGTAGGGGGTTACAGTATACCAGTATACCATTAGGGGGTTACAGTATACTAGTAGGGGGTTACAGTATACCAGTATACCAGTAGGGGGTTACAGTATACCAGTAGGGGGTTATAGTATACCAGTAGGGGGTTACAGTATACCAGTATACCAGTAGGGGGTTACAGTATACCAGTATACCAGTAGGGGGTTACATTATACCAGTATACCAGTAGGGGGTTACAGTATACCAGTAGGGGTTACAGTATATCAGTATACCAGTAGGGGGTTACAGTATACCAGTATACTAGTAGGGGGTTACAGTATACCAGTAGCGGGTTACAGTATACCAGTATACCAGTAGGGGGTTACAGTATACCAGTAGGGGGTTATAGTATACCAGTAGGGGGTTACAGTATTACATTGGGGGTTACAGTATACCGGTATACCAGTAGGGGGTTAGAGTATACCAGTAGGGGGTTAGAGTATACCAGTAGGGGGTTATAGTATACCAGTAGGGGTTACAGTATACCAGTAGGTGGTTACAGTATACCAGTAGGGGGTTACAGTATACCAGTAGGGGGTTACAGTATACCAGTAGGGGGTTACAGTATACCAGTAGGGGGTTATAGTATACCAGTAGGGGGGTTACAGTAAACCAGTATACTAGTAGGGGGTTATAGTATACCAGTAGGGGGTTATAGTATACCAGTAGGGGGTTACAGTAAACCAGTATACCAGTAGGGGGTTATAGTATACCAGTAGGGGGTTACAGTATACCAGTAGGGGCTTACAGTAAACCAGTATACTAGTAGGGGGTTATAGTATACCAGTAGGGGGTTACAGTATACCAGTATACCAGTAGGGGGTTACAGTATACCAGTATGGGGTTACAGTATACCAGTACGGGGTTACAGTATACCAGTAGGGGGTTATAGTATACCAGTAGGGGGTTATGGTATACTAGTAGGGGGTTACAGTATACCAGTATGGGGTTACAGTATACCAGTAGGGGGTTACAGGATACCAGTAGGGGGTTACATAATACCAGTAGGGGGTTATAGTATACTAGTAGGGGGGTTACAGTAAACCAGTATACCAGTAGGGGGTTACAGTATACCAGTAGGGGGTTACAGGATACCAGTAGGGGTTACAGGATACCAGTAGGGGGTTACAGGATACCAGTAGGGGGTTACAGTATACCAGTAGGGGGTTACATAATACCAGTAGGGGGTTACAGTAAACCAGTATACCGTAGGGGGTTACAGTATACCAGTAGGGGGGTTATAGTATACCAGTAGGGGGTTACAGTAAACCAGTATACCAGTAGGGGGTTACAGTATACCAGTAGGGGGGGTTATAGTATACCAGTAGGGGGTTACAGTAACCAGTATACTAGTAGGGGGTTATAGTACCAGTAGGGGGTTACAGTATACAGTAGGGGGTTACAGTATACCAGTAGGGGGTTACAGTAAACCAGATACTAGTAGGGGGTTATAGTATACCAGTTAGGGGGTTACAGTAAACCAGTATACTAGTAGGGGGTAGTACAGTAGGGGGTTACAGTATACCAGTAGTGGGTTACAGGTATACCATGTATACCAGTAGGGGGTTACAGTATCCAGTATGGGGTTACAGTATACCAGTACTGGGTTACAGTATACCAGTAGGGGGTTCTAGTATACCAGTAGGAGGGTTAGGTATGGTAGTGGATACTAGTAGGGGGTTCCAGTGTATACCAGTATGGGTTTACAGTATACCAGTAGGGGGTTACGGATACCAGTAGGGTTACATAATACCAGTAGGGGGTTATAGTATACTAGTAGGGGGTTATAGTATACTAGTAGGGGTCTATAGTATACTAGTAGGGGGTTACAGTATACCAGTATACCATTAGGGGTTACCAGGATAATAGTAGGGTGTTACAGTATCCAAGTATACCAGTAGGGGGTTTACAGTATACCAGTAGGGGGTTATAGCTATACCAGTAGGGGGTACAGTATACCAGTATACCAGTAGGGGGTACAGTATCCCAGTATACCAGTGGGGGTTACATTATAACAGTATACCAGTAGGGGGTTACAGTATACCAGTAGGGGTTACAGTATATCAGTATACCAGTAGGGGGTTACAGTATACCAGTATACTAGTAGGGGTTCACAGTATACCAGTAGCGGGTTACAGTATACCAGTATACCAGTAGGGGGTTACAGTATACCAGTAGGGGGTTATAGTATACCAGTAGGGGGTTACAGTATTACATTGGGGGTTACAGTATACCGGTATACCAGTAGGGGGTTAGAGTATACCAGTAGGGGGTTACAGTATACCAGTAGGGGGGTTACAGTATACCAGTAGGGGGTTACAGTATACCAGTAGGGGTTACAGTATACCAGTATACCAGTAGGGGGTTACAGTATACCAGTAGGGGGTTACATAATATCAGTAGGGGGTACAGTAAACCAGTATACCAGTAGGGGGTTACAGTATACCAGTAGGGTGTTACAGTATACCAGTATACCAGTAGGGGGTTAGAGTATACCAGTAGGGGGTTATAGTATACAGTAGGGGGTTACAGTATACCAGTAGGGGGTTATAGTATACCAGTAGGGGGTTAGAGGTATACCAGTAGGGGGGTTAGAGTATACCAGTAGGGGGTTATAGTATACCAGTAGGGGGGTTATAGTATACCAGTAGGGGGTTATAGTATACCAGTAGGTGGTTATAGTACACCAGTATACCAGTAGGGGTTATAGTATACCAGTAGGGGGTTATAGTATACCAGTAGGTGGTTATAGTATACCAGTAGGGGGTTATAGTACACCAGTATACCAGTAGGGGGTTATAGTATACCAGTAGGTGGTTATAGTATACCAGTAGGGGGTTATAGTATACTAGTAGGGGGGTTATAGTATACTAGTAGGTGGTTATAGTTATACCAGTAGGGGGTTTACAGTATACCAGTATACCAGTAGGGGGTTATAGTATACCAGTAGGGGGTATAGTATACCAGTAGGGGGTTATAGTATACCAGTAGGGGGTTAGAGTATACCAGTAGGGGGTTATAGTATACCAGTAGGGGGTTATAGTATACCAGTAGGGGGTTATAGTATACCAGTAGGTGTTATAGTACACCAGTATACCAGTAGGGGTTTATAGTATACCAGTAGGTGGTTATAGTATACCAGTAGGGGGTTATAGTATACTAGTAGGGGGTTATAGTATACTAGTAGGTGGTTATAGTATACCAGTAGGGGGTTACAGTATACCAGTATACCAGTAGGGGGTTATAGTATACCAGTAGGGGGTTATAGTATACCAGTAGGGGGTTATAGTATACCAGTAGTTTCCCCTCCAGCAGCATCGTGGTCTCCAGCTGAAGGACTCTACTGCTGTTCACGATCTCCACTGCTGTACTGCGACTCAGACACTGAAGAGCACAGACAACTGGTGAGGACAACACTTCAAAATGGAGAGTTACCCCTTTTACCACAGGAGGCTGGTGGGAGGAGATCTAGGAGGACAGGCTCATTGTAATGGCTGGAATGTAATATATGGAACGGTATCAAACATCTGGAAACCACACTTGTGACTGTTTCATTCATTCCATTCCAGCCATTACAACGAGCCCATCCTCCTATAGCTCCTCCCACCAGCCCATCCTCCTATAGCTCCTCCCACCAGCCCATCCTCCTATAGCTCCTCCCACCAGCCCATCCTCCTATAGCTCCTCCCACCAGCCCATCCTCCTATAGCTCCTCCAACCAGCCCATCCTCCTATAGCTCCTCCAACCAGCCCATCCTCCTGTAGCTCCTCCCACCAGCCCATCCTCCTATAGCTCCTCCCACCAGCCCATCCTCCTATAGCTCCTCCCACCAGCCCATCCTCCTATAGCTCCTCCCACCAGCCTCATTGTATTTTGATGTTCAGAGATGTAAAGAAATTGGAAAAGGCCCTGAACACACAACGCAAACTCTTATTCATCATCTTTTGATTTGAATACCGTTGAAATAAATGATGTTGATCAGGAAAGGGCTCATGGGAAGGGTAGCTATAGACATGTAGAGTGGCTGCTGGGTAGTGTAGTTGTCTTACCTCAGGGCTGGACGGCTTGGAGGGGAAGGCTTCACTGAGGACCAGGGCACTGGCGTTGACAGCATGAGCTAACTCCTGTTCCACCAGCTTGTGTGTCTTAGCCGCATCTCTTATCCTATTGGACAATACAACACTGTATTAATGGTATCCTATTGGACAATACAACACTGTATTAATGGTATCCTATTGGACAATACAACACTGTATTAATGGTATCCTATTGGACAATACAACACTGTATTAATGGTATCCTATTGGACAATACAACACTTTATTAATGGTATCCTATTGGACGATACAACACTGTATTCATGTTATCCTATTGGGCAATACAACACTGTAATAATGTTATCCTAATTGGACAATACAACAATACACCACTGTATTCATGGAATCCTATTGGACAATACAACACTGTATTCATGTAATCCTATTGGACAATACACCACTGTATTCATGGTATCCTATAGGACAATACAACACTGTATTCATGGTATCCTATAGACAATACAACACTGTATTAATAATGTAATCCTATTGGACAATACAACACTGTATTAAGTGCTGTGATAGAAATGAAACCATTGAATTAGACTTTTGAATGGAAACTTTTTCAAAGGTAATTACATTTTAGAAATATGTATTTCCTGTCTAAATAGGCCTAAACTTGGGTCAAAAAGGTCAAGTACAGGTCAATGATAACCCCTAAGCAAATCATCTGTCAGTTCAAAAAGGTCAAGTACAGGTCAGTGATAACCCCTAAGCAAATATACACCCACCCTGTGTCCATTGCTACCTCTATACACCCACCCTGTGTCCATGCTACCCTCTATACACCCACCCTGTGTCCATGCTACCTCTATACACCCACCCTGTGTCCATGCTACCTCCATACCACCCACCCTTGTGTCCATGCTACCTCTATACACCCACCCTGTGTCCATGCTCCTCTATACACCCACCCTGTGTCCATGCTACCTCTATACACCCACCCTGTGTCCATGCTACCTCTATACACCCACCCTGTGTCCATGCTACCTCTATACACCCCACCCTGTGTCCATGCTACAGTACCTCTATACACCCACCCTGTGTCCATGCTACAGTACCTCTATACACCCACCCTGTGTCCATGCTACAGTACCCTCTATACACCCACCCTGGTGTCCATGCTACAGTACCTCTATACACCCACCCTGTGTCCATGCCACCTCCATACACCCACCCTGTGTCCATGCTACCTCTATACACCCACCCTGTGTCCATGCTACCTCTATACACCCACCCTGTGTCCATGCTACAGTACCTCCATACACCCCACCCTGTGTCCATGCTACCTCTATACACCCCACCCTGTGTCCATGCTACCTCTATACACCCACCCTGTGTCCATGCTACCTCCATACACCCACCCTGTGTCCATGCTAACTCTATACACCCACCCTGTGTCCATGCTACCTCTATACACCCACCTGTGTCCATGCTACCCCTATACACCCACCCTGGTGTCCATGCTACAGTACCTCCATACACCCACCCTGTGTCCATGCTACCTCTATACACCCACCCTGTGTCCATGCTACCTCTATACACCCACCCTGTGTCCATGCTACCTCCATACACCCCACCCTGTGTCCATTGCTACCTCTATACACCCACCCTGTGTCCATGCTACCTCTATACACCCACCCTGTGTCCATGCTACCTCTATACACCTCTATACACCCACCCTGTGTCCATGCTACCTCTATACACCCACCCTGTGTCCATTGCCACCTCTATACACCCACCCTGTGTCCATGCTACCTCTATACACCCACCCTGTGTCCATGCTACAGTACCTCTATACACCCCCTGTGTCCATGGCTACAGTTACTCATACACCCCATCCCTGTTGTCCATCTACTCTTACACCCACCCTGTGTCCATGATACCTACACCCACCCTGTGTTCATTCGACAGTAACCCGCCTATAACAACCAAACCTGTGGTCCTCATGCTACCAGTACCCCGCATAAACCCACCCTGTGTCATGCTACAGTACCTCTACTATACAAACCCACCCTGTGTCCATGGCTACAGTAACTCTATATACACCCACCCTGTGTCCATGCTACAGTACCTCTATACACCCACCCCTGGTGTCCATGCTACAGTAACCTTCTATACACCCACCCTGTGTCCATGCTACCTCTATACACCCACCCTGTGTCCATGCTACAGTACGTCCATACACCCACCCTGTGTCCATGCTACCTCTATACACCCACCCTGTGTCCATGCCACCTCTATACACCCACCCTGTGTCCATGCTACCTTCTATACACCCACCCTGTGTCCATGCTAACCTCTATACACCCACCCTGTGTCCATGCCCCTTCTATACACCCACCCTGTGTCCATGCTACCTCTATACACCCACCCTGTGTCCATGCTACAGTACCTCTATACACCTACCCTGTGGACCCACCCTGTGTCCATGCCACCTCTATACACCCACCCTGTGTCCATGCTACAGTACCTCTATACACCCACCCTGTGTCCATGCTACAGTACCTCCATACACCCACCCTGTGTCCATGCTACCTCTATACACCCACCCTGTGTCCATGCTACCTCTATACACCCACCCTGTGTCCACCCTGTGTCCATGCTACCTCTATACACCCACCCTGTGTCCATGCTACCTCTATACACCTCTATACACCCTCCCTGTGTCCATGCTACATTACCTCCATACACCACACCCTGTGTCCTGCTACCTCTATACACCCACCCTGTGTCCATGCTACCTCTATACACCCCACCCTGTGTCCATGCTACATCTATACACCCTAGCCCTGTGTCCATGCTACAGTACCTCTAGACACCCACCCTGTGTCCATGCTACAGTACCTCTATACACCCACCCTGTGTCCATGCTACAGTAACCTCTATACACCCACGCTGTGTCCATGCTACCGTACCTCCATACACCCACCCTGTGTCCATGCTACCTCTATAACACCCACCCTGTGTCCATGCTACCGTCTATACACCTCATACAACCCTCCCTGTGTCCATGCTACAGTACCCCATCCATACACCCACCCTGTGTCCATGCTACATTACCTCTATACACCCACCCTGTGTCCATTCTACCTCTATACACCCACCCTGTGTCCATGGCTACCTCTATACACCCACCCTGTGTCCATGCTACCTCTATACACCCACCCTGTGTCCATGCTACCTCTATAACACCCACCCTGTGTCCATGCTAACCTCTATACACACCCACCCTGTGTCCATGCTACCTCTATACACCCACCCTGTGTCCATGCTACGTCTATACACCCACCCTGTTGTCCATGCTACCTCTATACAACCTCTATACACCCACCCTGTATCCATGCTACCTCTATACACCCACCCTGTGTCCATGCCACCTCTATACACCCACCCTGTGTCCATGCTACAGTACCTCCCATACACCCACCCTGTGTCCATGCTACCTCTATACACCCAGCCTGTGTCCATGCTACCTCTATACACCCACCCTGTGTCCATGCTACCTCTATACACCCACCCTGTGTCCATGCTACCTCTATACACCCACCCTGTGTCCATGCTACCTCCATACACCACCCTGTGTCCATGCTACCTCTATACACCCACCCTGTGTCCATGCTACCTCTATACAACCCACCCTGTGTCCATGCTACCCCTATACACCCCACCCTGTGTCCATGCTACAGTCCTCCATACACCCACCCTGTGTCCATGCTACCTCTATACACCCACCCTGTGTCCATGCTACCTCCATACACCCCACCCTGTGTCCATGCTACCTCTATACACCCACCCTGTGTCCATGCTACCTCTATAACACCCACCCTGTGTCCAGGCTACCTCTATACACCTCTATACACCCACCCTGTGTCCATGCTACCTCTATACACCCACCCTGTGTCCATGCCACCTCTATACAACCCACCCTGTGTCCATGCTACCTCTATACACCCCACCCTGTGTCCATGCTACAGTACCTCTATACACCCACCCTGTGTCCCATGCTACAGTACCCTCCATACACCCACCCTTGTGTCCATGCTACCTCTATACACCCACCCTGTGTCCATGCTACCTCTATACACCCACCCTGTGTCCATGCTACAGTACCGCCATAAACCCCACCTCTATACACCCACCCTGTGTCCATGCTACAGGTACCTCTATACACACCACCCTGTGTCCATGCTACAGTACCTCTATACACCCACCCTGTGTCCATGCTACAGTACCTCTATACACCCACCCTGTGTCCATGCTACAGTACCTCTATACACCCACCCTGTGTCCATGCTACCTCTATACACCCACCCTGTGTCCATGCTACAGTACGTCCATACACCCACCCTGTGTCCATGCTACCTCTATACACCCACCCTGTGTCCATGCCACCTCTATACACCCACCCTGTGTCCATGCTACCTCTATACACCCACCCTGTGTCCATGCTACCTCTATACACCCACCCTGTGTCCATGCCACCTCTATACACCCACCCTGTGTCCATGCTACCTCTATACACCCACCCTGTGTCCATGCTACAGTACCTCTATACACCCACCCTGTGGACCCACCCTGTGTCCATGCCACCTCTATACACCCACCCTGTGTCCATGCTACAGTACCTCTATACCCACACCTGTGTCCATGCTACAGTACCCTCCATACACCCACCCTGTGTCCATGCTACCTCTATACACCCACCCTGTGTCCATGCTACCTCTATACACCCACCCTGTGTCCACCCTGTGTCCATGCTACCTCTATACACCCACCCTGTGTCCATGCTACCTCTATACACCTCTATACACCCTCCCTGTGTCCATGCTACAGTACCTCCATACACCCACCCTGTGTCCATGCTACCTCTATACACCCACCCTGTGTCCATGCTACCTCTATACACCCACCCTGTGTCCACCCTGTGTCCATGCTACCTCTATACACCCACCCTGTGTCCATGCTACCTCTATACACCTCTATACACCCTCCCTGTGTCCATGCTACAGTACCTCCATACACCCACCCTGTGTCCATGCTACCTCTATACACCCACCCTGTGTCCATGCTACCTCTAGACACCCACCCTGTGTCCATGCTACATCTATACACCCACCCTGTGTCCATGCTACAGTACCTCTATACACCCACCCTGTGTCCATGCTACAGTACCTCTATACACCCACCCTGTGTCCATGCTACAGTACCTCTATACACCCACGCTGTGTCCATGCTACAGTACCTCTATACACCCACCCTGTGTCCATGCTACCTCTATACACCTCTATACACCCTCCCTGTGTCCATGCTACAGTACCTCCATACACCCACCCTGTGTCCATGCTACAGTACCTCTATACACCCACCCTGTGTCCATGCTACCTCTATACACCCACCCTGTGTCCATGCTACCTCTATACACCCACCCTGTTTCCATGCTACCTCTATACACCCACCCTGTGTCCATGCTACCTCTATACACCACCGTGTCCATGCTACCTCTATACACCAACTCCTGTGTCCATGCTAACCTCTATACACCCACCCTGTGTCCATGCTACCTCTATACACCCACCCTGTGTCCCATGCTACCTCTATAACACACCCACCCTGTGTCCATGCTACCTCTATACACCTCTATACACCCAACCTGTATCCATGCTACCTCTATACACCCACCCTGTGTCCATGCCACCTCTATACACCCACCCTGTGTCCATGCTACAGTACCTCCATACACCCACCCTGTGTCCATGCTACCTCTATACACCCAGGCCTGTGTCCATGCTACCTCTATACACCCACCCTGTTGTCCATGATACCTCTATACACCCACCCTGTGTCCATGCGTACCTCTAATACACCCACCCTGTGTCCATGCTACAAGTACCTCCATACACCCACCCTGTGTCCATGCTACCTCTATACACCCACCCTGTGTCCATGCTACAGTACCTCTATACACCCACCCTGTGTTCATGCTACCTCTATACACCCACCCTGTGTTCATGCTACCTCTATACACCCACCCTGTGTCCATGCTAACCTCTATACACCTCTATACACCCACCCTGTATCCATGCAACCTCCATACACCCACCCTATGTCCCATGCCACCTCTATACACCCCCTGTGTCCATGCTACAGTACCTCTATAACCCCACCCTGTGTCCATGCCACCGTCTATACACCCACCCTGTGTCCATGCTAACCTCTATACACCCACCGTGTCCATGCTACAGTACCTCTATACACACCACCCTGTGTCCATGCTACCTCTATACCCTCTATACACCCACCCTGTATCCATGCTACCTCCATACACCCACCCTATGTCCATGCCACCTCTATACACCCACCCTGTGTCCATGCTACAGTACCCTCCATACACCCACCCTGTGTCCATGCTACCTCTATACACCCACCCTGGTGTCCATGCTACAGTACCTCTATACACCCACCCTGTGTCCATGCTACCTCTATACACCCACCCTGTGTCCATGCTACCTCTATACACCCACCCTGTGTCCATGCTACCTCTATACACCCACCCTGTGTCCATGCTACCTCTATACACCTCTATACACCCACCCTGTATCCATGCTACCTCTATACACACACCCTGTGTCCATGCCACCTCTATACACCCACCCTGTGTCCATGCTACCTCTATACACCCACCCTGTGTCCATGCTACCTCCATACACCCACCCTGTGTCCATGCTACCTCTATACACCCACCCTGTGTCCATGCTACCTCTATACACCCACCCGGTGTCCATGCTCCCTCTATACCACCCACCCGGTGTCCATGCTACAGTACCTCCATACACCCACCCTGTGTCCATGCTAACCTCTATAACACCCACCTGTGTCCATGCTAACCTCTATACACCCACCCTGTGTCCATGCTACCTCTATACACCCACCCTGTGTCCATGCTACCTCCATACACCCACCCTGTGTCCATGCTACCTCTATACACCCACACCCTGTGTCCATGCTTACCTCTATACACACACCCTGTGTCCTGCTACCTCTATCCACCACCCTGTGTCCATGCTACCTTCTATACACCTCTATACACCCACCCTGTGTCCATGCTACCTCTATACACCCACCTGTGTCCATGCCACCTCTATACACCCACCCTGTGTCCATGCTACCTCTATACACCCACCCTGTGTCCATGCTACCTCTATACACCCACCCTGTGTCCATGCTACCTCTATACACCTCTATACACCCACCCTGTGTCCATGCTACCTCTATACACCCACCCTGTGTCCATGCCACCTCTATACACCCACCCTGTGTCCATGCTACCTCTATACACCCACCCTGTGTCCATGCTACCTCTATACACCCACCTGTGTCCATGCTACAGTACCTCTATACACCCACCTGTGTCCATGCTACAGTACCTCCATACACCCACCCTGTGGTCCATGCTACCTCTATACACCCACCCTGTGTCCATGCTACCTCTATACACCCACCCTGTGTCCATGCTACAGTACCGCCATAACACCCACCCTGTGTCCATGCTACCTCTATACACCCACCCTGTGTCCATGCTACAGTCCCTCTACACCCACCCTGTGTCCATGCTACAGTACCTCTATACACCCACCCTGTGTCCATGCTACCTCTATACACCCACCCTGTGTCCATGCTACAGTACGTCCATACACCCACCCTGTGTCCATGCTACCTCTATACACCCACCCTGTGTCCATGCCACCTCTATACACCCACCCTGTGTCCATGCTACCTCTATACACCCACCCTGTGTCCATGCTACCTCTATACCACCCACCCTGATGTCATGCCACCTCTATACACCCACCCTGTGTCCATGCTACCTCTATACACCCACCCTGTGTCCATGCTACAGTACGTCCATACACCCCACCCCTGTGTCCATGCTACTCTATACACCCACCCTGTGTCCATGCCACCTCTATACACCAACCCTGTGTCCATGCTACCTCTATACACCCACCCTGTGTCCATGCTACCTCTATACACCCACCCTGTGTCCATGCCACCATCTATACAACCCACCCTGTGTCCATGCTACCTCTTACACCCACCCTGTGTCCATGCTACAGTACCTCTATACACCCACCCTGTGTCCATGCTACCTCTATACACCCACCCTGTGTCCATGCTACCTCTATACACCTCTATACACCCTCCCTGTGTCCATGCTACAGTACCCTCCATACACCCACCCTGTGTCCATGCTACCTCTATACACCCACCCTGTCTCCATGCTACCTCTATACACCCACCCTGTGTCCATGCCACCTCTATACACCCACCCTGTGTCCATGCTACAGTACCTCCATACACCCACCCCTGTGTCCATGCTACAGTACCTCCATACACCCACCCTGTGTCCATGCTACCTCTATACACCCACCCTGTGTCCATGCTACCTCTATACACCCACCCTGTGTCCATGCTACCTCCATACACCCACCCTGTGTCCATGCTACCTCTATACACCTCTATACACCCTCCCTGTGTCCATGCTACAGTACCTCCATACACCCACCCTGTGTCCATGCTACCTCTATACACCCACCCTGTCTCCATGCTACCTCTATACACCCACCCTGTGTCCATGCCACCTCTATACACCCACCCTGTGTCCATGCTACCTCTATACACCCACCCTGTGTCCATGCTACAGTACCTCCATACACCCACCCTGTGTCCATGCTACCTCTATACACCCACCCTGTGTCCATGCTACCTCTATACACCCACCCTGTGTCCATGCTACCTCCATACACCCACCCTGTGTCCATGCTACCTCTATACACCTCTATACACCCTCCCTGTGTCCATGCTACAGTACCTCCATACACCCACCCTGTGTCCATGCTACCTCCATACACCCACCCTGTGTCCATGCTACCTCCATACACCCACCCTGTGTCCATGCTACCTCTATACACCCACCCTGTGTCCAGCCACCTCTATACACCCACCCTGTGTCCATGCTACCTCTATACACCCACCCTGTGTCCATGCCACTCTGTACACCCACCCTGTGTCCATGCTACCTCTATACACCCACCTGTGTCCATGCTACCTCTATAACCTCTATACACCCACCCTGTTCCATGCTACCTCTATACCCTCTATACACCCTCCCTGTGTCCATGCTACAGTACCTCCATACACCCACCCTGTGTCCACGCTACCTCTATACACCCACCCTGTGTCCATGCTACAGTACTCTATACACCCACCCTGTGTCCATGCTACCTCTATACACCCACCCTGTGTCCATGCTACCTCTATACACCCACCCTGTGTCCATGCTACTCTATACACCACCCTGTGTCCATGCTACCTCTATACACCTCTATACACCCCAACCCTGTATCATGCTACCTCTATACACCCACCCTGTGTCCATGCCACCTCTATACACCCACCCTGTGTCCATGCTACAGTACCTCCATACACCCACCTTGTGTCCATGCTACCTCTATACACCCAGCCTGTGTCCATGCTACCTCTATACACCCACCCTGTGTCCATGCTACAGTACCTCCATACCCCACCCTGTGTCCATGCTACCTCTATACACCCACCCTGTGTCCATGCTACCTCTATACACCCACCCTGTGTCCATGCTACAGTACCTCTATACAACCCACCCTGTGTCCATGCTACAGTACCTCCATACACCCACCCTGTGTCCATGCTACCTCTATACACCCACCCTGTGTACATGCTATCCTCTATACACCTCTATACACCCTCCCTGTGTCCATGCTACCTCTATACACCCACCCTGTGTCCATGCCACCTCTATACACCCACCCTGTGTCCATGCTACCTCTATACACCCACCCTGTGTCCATGCTACAGTACCTCCATACATCCCCCCTGTGTCCATGCTACCTCTATACACCCACCCTGTGTCCATGCTACAGTACCTCTATACACCCACCCTGTGTCCATGCTACCCTCTATACACCCACCCTGTGTCCATGCTACCTCTATACACCCACCCTGTATCCATGCTACCCTCCATACACCCACCCTATGTCCATGCCACCTCTATACACCCACCCTGTGTCCATGCTACAGTACCTCCATACACCCACCCTGTGTCCATGCTACCTCTATACACCCAGCCTGTGTCCATGCTACCTCTATACACCCACCCTGTGTCCATGCTACCTCTATACACCCACCCTGTGTCCATGCTACCTCTATACACCCACCCTGTGTCCATGCTACCTCTATACACCCACCCTGTGTCCATGCTACAGTACCTCCATACACCCACCCTGTGTCCATGCTACCTCTATAACACCCACCCTGTGTCCATGCTACCTCTATACACCCACCCTGTGTCCATGCTACAGTACCTCTATACACCCACCCTGTGTCCATGCTACAGTACCTCCATACACCCACCCTGTGTCCATGCTACCTCTATACACCCACCCTGTGTCCATGCCACCTCTATACACCCACCCTGTGTCCATGCTACCTCTATACACCCACCCTGTGTCCATGCTACAGTACCTCCATACATCCCCCCTGTGTCCATGCTACCTCTATACACCCACCCTGTGTCCATGCTACAGTACCTCTATACACCCACCCTGTGTCCATGCTACCTCTATACACCCACCCTGTGTCCATGCTACCTCTATACACCTCTATACACCCACCCTGTATCCATGCTACCTCTATACACCTCCATACACCCACCCTATGTCCATGCCACCTCTATACACCCACCCTGTGTCCATGCTACCTCTATACACCCACCGTGTCCATGCTACAGTACCTCTATACACCCACCCTGTGTCCATGCTACCTCTATACACCCACCCTGTGTCCATGCTACCTCTATACACCCACCCTGTGTCCATGCCACCTCTATACACCCACCCTGTGTCCATGCTACAGTACCTCTATACACCCACCCTGTGTCCATGCTACAGTACCTCTATACACCCACCCTGTGTCCATGCTACAGTACCTCTATACACCCACCCTGTGTCCATGCTACAGTACCTCTATACACCCACCCTGTGTCCATGCTACATCTATACACCCACCCTGTGTCCATGCTACAGTACCTCTATACACCCACCCTGTGTCCATGCTACCTCTATACACCCACCCTGTGTCCATGCTACATCTATACACCCACCCTGTGTCCATGCTACATCCATACACCCACCCTGTGTCCATGCTACAGTACCTCTATACACCCACCCTGTGTCCATGCTACAGTACCTCCATACACCCACCCTGTGTCCATGCTACCTCTATACACCCACCCTGTGTCCATGCTACCTCTATACACCCACCCTGTGTCCACCCTGTGTCCATGCTACCTCTATACACCCACCCTGTGTCCATGCTACAGTACCTCCATACACCCACCCTGTGTCCATGCTACCTCTATACACCCACCCTGTGTCCATGCTACCTCTATACACCCACCCTGTGTCCATGCTACATCTATACACCCACCCTGTGTCCATGCTACAGTACCTCTATACACCCACCCTGTGTCCATGCTACAGTACCTCTATACACCCACCCTGTGTCCATGCTACAGTACCCTCTATACACCCACGCTGTGTCCATGCTACAGTACTCCATACACCCACCCTGTGTCCATGCTACCTCTATATACACCCACCCTGTGTCCATGCTACCTCTATACACCTCTATACACCCTCCCTGTGTCCATGCTACAGTACCTCCATACACCCACCCTGTGTCCATGCTACAGTACCTCTATACACCCACCCTGTGTCCATGCTACCTCTATACACCCACCCTGTGTCCATGCTACCTCTATACACCCACCCTGTGTCCATGCTACCTCTATACACCCACCCTGTGTCCATGCTACCTCTATACACCCACCCTGTGTCCATGCTACCTCTATACACCTCTATACACCCACCCTGTATCCATGCTACCTCTATACACCCACCCTGTGTCCATGCCACCTCTATACACCCACCCTGTGTCCATGCTACAGTACCTCCATACACCCACCCTGTGTCCATGCTACCTCTATACACCCAGCCTGTGTCCATGCTACCTCTATACACCCACCCTGTGTCCATGCTACCTCTATACACCCACCCTGTGTCCATGCTACCTCTATACACCCACCCTGTGTCCATGCTACAGTACCTCCATGCTACCTCTATACACCCACCCTGTGTCCATGCTACAGTACCTCTATACACCCACCCTGTGTTCATGCTACCTCTATACACCCACCCTGTGTCCATGCTACCTCTATACACCTCTATACACCCACCCTGTATCCATGCTACCTCCATACACCCACCCTATGTCCATGCCACCTCTATACACCCACCCTGTGTCCATGCTACAGTACCTCTATACACCCACCCTGTGTCCATGCCACCTCTATACACCCACCCTGTGTCCATGCTACCTCTATACACCCACCGTGTCCATGCTACAGTACCTCTATACACCCACCCTGTGTCCATGCCACCTCTATACACCCACCCTGTGTCCATGCCACCTCTATACACCCACCCTGTGTCCATGCTACAGTACCTCCATACACCCACCCTGTGTCCATGCTACCTCTATACACCCAGCCTGTGTCCATGCTACCTCTATACACCCACCCTGTGTCCATGCTACCTCTATACACCCACCCTGTGTCCATGCTACCTCTATACACCCACCCTGTGTCCATGCTACAGTACCTCCATACACCCACCCTGTGTCCATGCTACCTCTATACACCCACCCTGTGTCCATGCTACAGTACCTCTATACACCCACCCTGTGTTCATGCTACCTCTATACACCCACCCTGTGTCCATGCTACCTCTATACACCTCTATACACCCACCCTGTATCCATGCTACCTCCATACACCCACCCTATGTCCATGCCACCTCTATACACCCACCCTGTGACCATGCTACAGTACCTCTATACACCCACCCTGTGTCCATGCCACCTCTATACACCCACCCTGTGTCCATGCTACCTCTATACAGCCACCGTGTCCATGCTACAGTACCTCTATACACCCACCCTGTGTCCATGCTACCTCTATACACCCACCCTGTGTCCATGCTACCTCTATACACCTCTATACACCCACCCTGTATCCATGCTACCTCCATACACCCACCCTATGTCCATGCCACCTCTATACACCCACCCTGTGTCCATGCTACAGTACCTCTATACACCCACCCTGTGTCCATGCCACCTCTATACACCCACCCTGTGTCCATGCTACTTCTATACACCCACCCTGTGTCCATGCTACAGTACCTCTATACACCCACCCTGTGTCCATGCTACAGTACCTCTATACACCCACCCTGTGTCCATGCTACATCTATACACCCACCCTGTGTCCATGCTACAGTACCTCTATACACCCACCCTGTGTCCATGCTACAGTACCTCTATACACCCACCCTGTGTCCATGCCACCTCTATACACCCACCCTGTGTCCATGCTACATCTATACACCCACCCTGTGTCCATGCTACCTCTATACACCCACCCTGTGTCCATGCTACATCTATACACCCACCCTGTGTCCATGCTACATCCATACACCCACCCTGTGTCCATGCTACAGTACCTCTATACACCTACCCTGTGTCCATGCCACCTCTATACACCCACCCCGTGTCCATGCTACAGTACCTCCATACACCCACCCTGTGTCCATGCTACCTCTATACACCCACCCTGTGTCCATGCTACAGTACCTCCATACACCCACACTGAGAACTGAGCTGCCTCATGCTAAAAGCTGGACAACAGTGAGAAAAATAGGACTTTTGTATTTTTTCAATGCATTGGTATGTAGCTATGATTTCATCGATTGTAGCGCTGCAGCCACTGAATTCTGGTAGTTGTCACTTGAAAGGAAAAAAAACATCAAATCACAAAACAGCCTATTGCTGTTTAATGGAGAATTCGCTCTCATCCTGTCCATTATCTGTCACGTCACCTGACACCGGAAAGGAGACATACAAAATCTAAACTGACCAATCAAAATACAAAAATCTAAAATGTCATTGAACACACACACACACCTAGTGATGAGCATGTCTGCCAACATGGCTAGCTGCTGTGTACACACACACACACCTAGTGATGAGCATGTCTGCCAACATGGCTAGCTGCTGTGTACACACACACCTAGTGATGAGCATGTCTGCCAACATGGCTAGCTGCTGTGTACACACACACACACACCTAGTGATGAGCATGTCTGCCACCATGGCTAGCTGCTGTGCACACACACACACCTAGTGATGAGCATGTCTGCCACCATGGCTAGCTGCTGTGCACACACACACCTAGTGATGAGCATGTCTGCCAACATGGCTAGCTGCTGTGCACACACACACCTAGTGATGAGCATGTCTGCCAACATGGCTAGCTGCTGTGTACACACACACACACCTAGTGATGAGCATGTCTGCCACCATGGCTAGCTGCTGTGCACACACACACCTAGTGATGAGCATGTCTGCCACCATGGCTAGCTGCTGTGCACACACACACCTAGTGATGAGCATGTCTGCCAACATGGCTAGCTGCTGTGTACACACACACACACCTAGTGATGAGCATGTCTGCCACCATGGCTAGCTGCTGTGCACACACACACCTAGTGATGAGCATGTCTGCCAACATGGCTAGCTGCTGTGCACACACACACCTAGTGATGAGCATGTCTGCCAACATGGCTAGCTGCTGTGTACACACACACACACCTAGTGATGAGCATGTCTGCCAACATGCCTAGCTGCTGTGTACACACACACACACACCTAGTGATGAGCATGTCTGCCAACATGGCTAGCTGCTGTGCACACACACACACACACACCTAGTGATGAGCATGTCTGCCAACATGGCTAGCTGCTGTGTACACACACACACACACACCTAGTGATGAGCATGTCTGCCAACATGGCTAGCTGCTGTGCACACACACACACACACCTAGTGATGAGCATGTCTGCCAACATGGCTAGCTGCTGTGTACACACACACACACCTAGTGATGAGCATGTCTGCCAACATGGCTAGCTGCTGTGTACACACACACACACCTAGTGATGAGCATGTCTGCCAACATGGCTAGCTGCTGTGCACACACACACACACACACCTAGTGATGAGCATGTCTGCCAACATGGCTAGCTGCTGTGCACACACACACACACACACACACCTAGTGATGAGCATGTCTGCCAACATGGCTAGCTGCTGTGTACACACACACACACCTAGTGATGAGCATGTCTGCCAACATGGCTAGCTGCTGTGTACACACACACACACCTAGTGATGAGCATGTCTGCCAACATGGCTAGCTGCTGTGTACACACACACACACCTAGTGATGAGCATGTCTGCCAACATGGCTAGCTGCTGTGCACACACACACCTAGTGATGAGCATGTCTGCCAACATGGCTAGCTGCTGTGCACACACACACACACCTAGTGATGAGCATGTCTGCCAACATGGCTAGCTGCTGTGTACACACACACACACCTAGTGATGAGCATGTCTGCCAACATGGCTAGCTGCTGTGTACACACACACACACCTAGTGATGAGCATGTCTGCCAACATGGCTAGCTGCTGTGTACACACACACACACCTAGTGATGAGCATGTCTGCCACCATGGCTAGCTGCTGTGTACACACACACACACCTAGTGATGAGCATGTCTGCCAACATGGCTAGCTGCTGTGCACACACACACACACACACCTAGTGATGAGCATGTCTGCCAACATGGCTAGCTGCTGTGTACACACACACACACCTAGTGATGAGCATGTCTGCCAACATGGCTAGCTGCTGTGTACACACACACACACCTAGTGATGAGCATGTCTGCCAACATGGCTAGCTGCTGTGCACACACACACACACCTAGTGATGAGCATGTCTGCCAACATGGCTAGCTGCTGTGCACACACACACACACCTAGTGATGAGCATGTCTGCCAACATGGCTAGCTGCTGTGCACACACACACACACACCTAGTGATGAGCATGTCTGCCAACATGGCTAGCTGCTGTGCACACACACACACCACACCTAGTGATGAGCATGTCTGCCAACATGGCTAGCTGCTGTGTACACACACACACACCTAGTGATGAGCATGTCTGCCAACATGGCTAGCTGCTGTGTACACACACACACACCTAGTGATGAGCATGTCTGCCAACATGGCTAGCTGCTGTGTACACACACACACACACCTAGTGATGAGCATGTCTGCCAACATGGCTAGCTGCTGTGTACACACACACACACCTAGTGATGAGCATGTCTGCCAACATGGCTAGCTGCTGTGTACACACACACACACCTAGTGATGAGCATGTCTGCCAACATGGCTAGCTGCTGTGTACACACACACACACCTAGTGATGAGCATGTCTGCCAACATGGCTAGCTGCTGTGTACACACACACACACCTAGTGATGAGCATGTCTGCCACCATGGCTAGCTGCTGTGTACACACACACACACCTAGTGATGAGCGTGTCTACCACCATGGCTAGCTGCTGTGTACACACACACACACCTAGTGATGAGCATGTCTGCCACCATGGCTAGCTGCTGTGTACACACACACACACCTAGTGATGAGCATGTCTGCCAACATGGCTAGCTGCTGTGTACACACACACACACCTAGTGATGAGCATGTCTGCCACCATGGCTAGCTGCTGTGTACACACACACACACACACACACACACACACACACACACACACACACACACACCTAGTGATGAGCATGTCTGCCACCAGGCCCAGCTGCTGTACTTGAGCACACTCCTCCTCTGTGAGGTATTCCATAGACTGCTGAGAGTTGAGGCGGGGCCTGGAGGAATGGTAGCTGTCAATCTTCCTCTTGTCCTCCCATGACGTCAGAGTCCTCTCAAAGTTCTGCAATGTAAACACAGAACAGATAGAATTAGAGCCATAGAAAGACGTCAGAGTCTCAAAGTTCTGGAACTTAGAAATAGAACGTAGAAATAGAATGAACAGACTGGACATGATGGATGCGTAGAGGTTTCTCAGATAAATCTGTTGCCCTAATGCAGTGTTCCTCAATCCTGGTGCGTGTAGGCTTCTGTTCCAGCCCGACACTCACCTCATTGGACAAACCAAACTAATATTTGCTAAATGGAATTAGGTGCGTCAGAAATGTCCCGGAACAGACACCTACCCTGTCTCTGGTTAGCATCTGAGCTCTGTTCTTGTGTGTGATCTTGACTATCCCTGGGGGCTGAATCCATGCTTCTCCATCCACCTGTACTGGTACCCCCTCGTCTCCTAGGATAGTGATCTTTACCTGACGACACTGGAGAAAGTGAGAAGGAGAAGGAGAGAGAGGGGGAGGGACAGAGAGAGAGATGGAGGGGGGAGAGAGGAAAATAAATGTGTGTGTGTGTACCTGTGTGACACGATGGTGTGTGTGTGTGTTACCTGTGCGATGCGGTGGTGTGTGTGTGTGTGTGTGTGTGTGTGTGTGTGGTGTGTGTGTGTGTGGGTTACCTGTGCGATGCGGTGGTGTGTGTGTGTATGTGATGCGGTGGTGTGTGTGTGTGTGTGTGTTACCTGTGCGATGCGGTGGTGTTGGATGTTGATGACTCTGGACACAGCCATCTGCATGCTGCCAAACACAGCCACCACCTCCAGCTTCTTATCGTCAAATGACGGGGCGCCAAAGTTCTTCACACACAATAACAATGATACTACATGTAACCTTCAGTATAAATGGTTCACTAATGCAAAGACAAAACACATCCAGGATTAACATTCTATTCTGACACAGAATGCCATCGAGGACCACTTTGGAAACAATAGTTTTGATTCATGTTTTCCAGTGTGAGGAAATCTGGGATCAAATGCACATTCAAAATCATTGTCAACAATTCAATTCAATTCAATAATGAATTTAGACTGTGTCTAAATGTAAACAGAGAAATACTAACGCTGTCCTCTTTGGTGCCACCCCAGAAGTTGATTCCTCCTGCATAGCTGGAGATGTTGAGAACAGCTAGTCCCTGAAGACTGGGCAGACATATAGAGACACCATCACACTGGAGAGAGAGAGAGAGAGAGAGAAAGAGGAGAGAGAGAGAGAGAAAGAGGAGAGCGAGAGAGAGAAAAAGAGGGAGAAAGGAGAGAGAGGGAGAAAGAGAGAGAGAAAGGAGAGAGAGAAAGGAGAGAAAGAGAGAGAGAGAGAAAGAGAGAGAGAAAGGAGAGAGAAAGAAGAGAGAGAGAGAGAGGAGAGAGTGTGAAAGAGAGGGAGAAAGGAGAGAGAGTATAGTCAGAATCAACGGTAGGATGATTCTGATCCACTAAACAACATGTTACTGTCTATCACCTCCAACAGTACCCGTGTCTGTGACCTTACCTCCAACACTACCCGGGTCTGTGACCTTACCTCCAACACTACCCGGGTCTGCGACCTTACCTCCAACACTACCCGTGTCTGCGACCTTACCTCCAACACTACCCGTGTCTGCGACCTTACCTCCAACACTACCCGTGTCTGCGACCTTACCTCCAACACTACCCGTGTCTGTGACCTTACCTCCAACACTACCCGTGTCTGCGACCTTACCTCCAACACTACCCGTGTCTGTGACCTTACCTCCAACACTACCCGTGTCTGTGACCTTACCTCCAACACTACCCGTGTCTGTGACCTTACCTCCAACACTACCCGTGTCTGTGACCTTACCTCCAACACTACCCGTGTCTGTGACCTTACCTCCAACAGTACCCGTTGCTCCAGGTTCTTATACGTCTTATGCACCAGCTCCTTGGTTCCCATCACCCCATACCACAACTTGTTCTTAGTACGACTACTGCAGAAAGAGAGAGAGAGACACAGAGAGACAGAAAGAGACACAGAGAGACAAAGAGAGAGACACAGAGAGAGAGACACAGAGAGACAGAAAGAGACACAGAGAGAGAGACACAGAGAGACAGAAAGAGACACAGAGAGACAAAGAGAGAGACACAGAGAGACAAAGAGAGAGACAGAGAGACAAAGAGAGAGACACAGAGAGAGAGACAGAGAGAGACACAGAGAGACACAGAGAGACAAAGAGAGAGACGACACAGAGAGACAAAGAGAGAGACACAGAGAGAGAGACAC
>NC_034189.2:11335230-11336863 GCF_002021735.2 Oncorhynchus kisutch | reverse complement strand
AGCGAGTGGATGGGAGGAGAGAGAGCGAGTGATGGGGAGGAGAGAGAGAGAGGAGCGAGTGGATGGGAGGAGAGAGAGCGAGTGGATGGGAGGGTGGGGGAGAGAGAGCGAGTGGATGGGAGGAGAGAGAGAGAGAGCGAGTGGATGGGAGGGTGGGGGGGGGGGGGGAAAGAGGTAGTGATACCAGTGTGAAACATATTTCTCCATTCCTGTATTATCTACTGCATGAACATTCATTTTTAAACCCTACTCCACCTTTCAGGGGAGAGAGATACACATTCGATATAAGTACAGAGCCGACAGACCCTATTGCACTGATGATGTCAGCACTGATGATGTCAGCACTGATGATGTCAGCACTGAGGAGTGTCTGGACCCTAATGCACTGATGATGTCAGCACTAAGTAGTGTCTGTACCCTAATGCACTGATGATGTCAGCACTAAGTAGTGTCTGTACCCTAATGCACTGATGATGTCAGCACTGATGATGTCAGCACTAAGTAGTGTCTGGACCCTAATGCACTGATGATGTCAGCACTAAGGAGTGTCTGGACCCTAATGCACTGATGGTGTCAGCACTAAGTAGTGTCTGTACCCTAATGCACTGATGATGTCAGCACTGATGATGTCAGCACTAAGTAGTGTCTGGACCCTAATGCACTGATGATGTCAGCACTGATGATGTCAGCACTAAGGAGTGTCTGGACCCTAATGCACTGATGATGTCAGCACTAAGTAGTGTCTGGACCCTAATGCACTGATGATGTCAGCACTAAGTAGTGTCTGTACCCTAATGCACTGATGATGTCATCACTGATGATGTCAGGACTGATGATGTCAGGACTAAGGAGTGTCTGGAGCCTAATGCACTTCAAAAGTCCCCCTAAGTAGTGCACTCTACAGCTCTAATAAGGTCCCCTAAGTAGTGTCTGTACCCTAATGCACTGATGATGTCCCCTAAGTAGTGTCTGTACCCTAATGCACCGATGATGTCCCCTAAGTAGTGTTAAGTCTTGTGTAACCCAGCTGGCACAGGGACTGAACAGTGAGATGAATCAATACAGACATCCTCCCTCTCTCCTCTCCCTTCCTCACTCCCTCCCTCATCAGAGATACTCTACCTCTCCCTCCCTCATCAGAGATACTCTACCTCTCCCTCCCTCATCAGAGATACTCTACCTCTCCCTTCCCCAGTATTTTCAGAGATACTCTACCTCTCCCTCCCTCTTTCCTCTCCCTCCTCCTCTCCCTCCCCCCTTCAGGGGTACTCTACCTCTCCCTCCCTCCCTCTCTCCCTCTCTCCTCTCCCTTCCCCACTCCCTCCCTCTTCAGGGGTACTCTACCTCTCCCTCCCTCCCTCTCTCCTCTCCCTTCCCCACTCCCTCCATCTTCAGGGATACTCTACCTCTCCCTCCCTCCCTCTCTCCTCTCCCTTCCCCTCTCCCTCCCATCTTCAGGGGTACTCTACCTCTCCCTCCCTCCCTCCTCTCCCTTCCCCTCTCCCTCCCATCTTCAGGGGTACTCTACCTCTCCCTCCCTCCTCTCCCTTCCCCACTCCCTCCATCTTCAGGGGTACTCTACCTCTCCCTCCCTCCCTCCCTCTCTCCCTCCCTCTTCAGGGGTACTCTACCT
>NC_034189.2:11310230-11330230 GCF_002021735.2 Oncorhynchus kisutch | reverse complement strand
GACTTCAGGAAACAGCAGAGCGAGCAGCCCCCTATCCACATCGATGGAACAGTAGTGGAGAGGGTAGCAAGTTTTAAGTTCCTCGGCGTACACATCACAGACAAACTGAATTGGTCCACTCACACAGACAGCATCGTGAAGAAGGCGCAGCAGCGCCTCTTCAACCTCAGGAGGCTGAAGAAATTCGGCTTGTCACCAAAAGCACTCACAAACTTCTACAGATGCACAATCGAGAGCATCCTGGCGGGCTGTATCACCGCCTGGTACGGCAACTGCTCCGCCCTCAACCGTAAGGCTCTCCAGAGGGTAGTGAGGTCTGCACAACGCATCACCGGGGGCAAACTACCTGCCCTCCAGGACACCTACACCACCCGATGTTACAGGAAGGCCATAAAGATCATCAAGGACATCAACCACCCGAGCCACTCCCTGTTCACCCCGCTATCATCCAGAAGGCGAGGTCAGTACAGGTGCATCAAAGCTGGGACCGAGAGACTGAAAAACAGCTTCTATCTCAAGGCCATCAGACTGTTAAACAGCCACCACTAACATTGAGTGGCTGCTGCCAACACACTGACACTGACACTGACTCAACTCCAGCCACTTTAATAATGGGAATTGATGGGAAATGATGTAAATATATCACTAGCCACTTTAAACAATGCTACCTTATATAATGTTACTTACCCTACATTATTCATCTCATATGCATACGTATATACACTGTACTCTATATCATCGACTGCATCCTTATGTAATACATGTATCACTAGCCACTTTAACTATGCCACTTTGTTTACATACTCATCTCATATGTATATACTGTACTCGATACCATCTACTGTATCTTGCCTATGCTGCTCTGTACCATCACTCATTCATATATCCTTATGTACATATTCTTTATCCCCTTACACTGTGTATAAGACAGTAGTTTGGAATTGTTAGTTAGATTACTTGTTGGTTATTACTGCATTGTCGGAACTAGAAGCACAAGCATTTCTCTACTCTCGCATTAACATCTGCTAACCATGTGTATGTGACAAATAAAATTTGATTTGATTTGAATATCTAGGGAATAGGGTGCACTACCCTGGTCAAAACTAGTGCACTATATAGGGAGTAGGGTGCACTAGCCTGGTCTAAAGTAGTGCACTATATAGGGAGTAAGGTGCACTAGCCTGGTCTAAAGTAGTGCACTATATAGGGAATAGGGTGCACTAGCCTGGTCTAAAGTAGTGCACTATATAGGGAATAGGGTGCACTAGCCTGGTCTAAAGTAATGCACTATGTAGGGAATAGGGTGCACTAGCCTGGTCTAAAGTAGTGCACTATATAGGGAATAGGGTGCACTAGCCTGGTCTAAAGTAATGCACTATGTAGGGAATAGGGTGCACTAGCCTGGTCTAAAGTAGTGCACTATATAGGGAATAGGGTGCACTAGCCTGGTCTAAAGTAATGCACTATGTAGGGAATAGGGTGCACTAGCCTGGTCTAAAGTAATGCACTATGTAGGGAATAGGGTGCTATTTAAGACGTAGACAGTGATTTTTAAGACCTACAGCGTCACTATGGAGACCAGAGATTCTGAAGGAGAGGGTTTTTTTGCTTGACGAGTGATGATCCGCTACTGTGTGTGTCTCTATGTGTGTGTGTCTCTATGTGTGTGTGTGTGTGTCTGTGTGTCTCTATGTGTGTGTCTCTATGTGTGTGTGTGTGTGTCTCTATGTGTGTGTGTGTGTGTCTCTGTGTGTGTGTGTGTGTGTGTCTGTGTGTGTGTGTGTACTCACAATAGCTGTGCACCATAGACACCTCCAGTCCTGCAGTCTCCTGACACTGCCACAGTTACGATCACACACCACACACTTAGCACTGACCGGCAGGTTCCCTTCTAACCACTGGTGAGGCATGGACACCTGGGGGGGGGGGGGGGGGGGGGGGGGGGGGGGGGGGGGTGAGAGAGGGGGATTGGACGGGAGGGTGGGTAGAGGGGGATGAAGGGTGATTAAACACCACACACATTTAGCACTGACTGACTGACTTTCCAGCCTTATTCGAAAACGTATTAAAAATAATCCTCAATCTAATCACAATACCCCATAATGACATCACAATACCCCATAATGACATCACAATACCCCATAATGACATCACAATACCCCATAATGACTTCACAATACCCCATAATGACTTCACAATACCCCATAATGACTTCACAATACCCCATAATGACTTCACAATAGCCCATAATGACTTCACAATAGCCCACAATGACGGCACAATACCCCACAATGACGTCACAATACCCCATAATGACGTCACAATACCCCATAATGACGTCACAATACCCCATAATGACATCACAATACCCCATAATGACGTCACAATAACCCATAATGGCGTCACAATACCCCATAATGACATCACAATACCCCATAATGACGTCACAATACCCCATAATGACATCACAATACCCCATAATGACATCACAATAACCCATAATGGTGTCACAATACCCCATAATGACATCACAATAGCCCATAATGACGTCACAATACCCCATAATGACATCACAATAGCCCATAATGACGTCACAATACCCCATAATGACATCACAATAGCCCATAATGACGTCACAATACCCCATAATGACATCACAATAGCCCATAATGACGTCACAATACCCCATAATGACATCACAATAGCCCATAATGACGTCACAATACCCCATAATGACATCACAATAGCCCATAATGACAAAGCGAAAACAGGTTTTTAGAAATGTCTTCAAATGAAACATTTATAATAAAACAGAAACATCTTATTTACGTAAGTATTCAGACCCTTTTCTAACACAGAGAGATATTTAATTAAGGAGTATCAGATTTGTTTCATTTGAGGCAAATAGGTGGATCTACACAACAGAATGATTAGAATCTCAACTTTTGAGGAAAACAACTTAAGGATTTGGGTTATAACTAAGAGAACTACATTACCCACCCCATCCTCATCCTCCATGATGTCATTTCCTATGGAGGCCAGCGTGGTCCATTTACAGGTGTTGGTGGAGCGCACTGCACAGCGCTTATGGGCCTTGAACTTACACACTGGTGTGAGAGAGAATAGTATCTGTTTAGAGATCGACAAACCAGTCTAACAAAACAGTAACAAGATGCCACAATGTCTGTAAAGATGCCAAGATGCCACAATGTCTGTAAAGATGCCAAGATGCCACAATGTCTGTAAAGATGCCACAATGACTGTAAAGAACCACAATAACTGTAAAGATGCCACAATAACTGTAAAGATGCCACAATGTCTGTAAAGATGCCACAATGTCTGTAAAGATGCCACAATGTCTGTAAAGATGCCACAATGTCTGTAAAGATGCACATGGAAACATCAAGTGGAGCTTTAACTTGATCCATTGCGTCTGTGAACGTAAAGTCGCGTGTGTGGCGGAGGGGGTGTGTACCTTCACAGGACAGTCCGTGTGAGGTGACTCCGGAGAGGGCCTCTCTGCAGACGTTACAGAAGGTGGGTCTGGCGTGGGAACAGGCATACCAGTTATGCATCCCAGAGAAATGTTCCATATTAAATAGACTGGTCTAGAGAGAGAGAGAGACAGACAGAGAGACAGAGACAGAGAGAGACAGACAGAGAGAGACAGAGAGAGAGAGAGAGAGAGAGAGAGATACTTTAGTGTCCTCAATAATACATTGTTTTTTAATGTAATTGTTTTAGCCCTTTTTCTCCCCATGTTGTGGTATCTAATTGGTAGTTACAGTCTTGTCTCATCGCTGCAACTCCCGTACGCTCAGAGAGGCAAAGGTCCAGAGCCCTGCGTCATCCGAAAAACTGCTTCTTGACACAATGCCCGCTTAACCCGGAAGCTAGGAAACACCGTGCACCTGGCGACAGTGTCAGCGTGCACTACAGCCGGCCAACCACAGGAGTTGCTAGTGCACCATGGGACAAGGAAATCCCTGCCAGCCAAACCCTCCACTAACTCGGGCGACTCTGGGCCAATTGTGCGCCGCCCCATGGGTCTCCCGGTCGCAGCCGGGAACCAGGATCTATAGTTGCACAGCTAACACTGCGATGGAGTGCCTAGACCACTGAGCCGCTCGGGAGGCCCAATGTTAAATAAACATCATACCTAAAGAAGTCCCTTTTAGAAGGATGGGAGGTCAACAGGTGAAAAGAGATAATCAATGAAAGGATGGAAAGGATGGCGAGGATAGAGGAATAGAGAAGATGGAGGGATAGAGGGATGGAGGGAGGAATAGAGAGGATGGAGGGGAAGAGATAAAAGGATGGAGAGAGAGCGGATGGAGAGGATGGAGAGATGGAGGGATAGAGAGATGGAGGGATAGAGAGATGGAGGGATAGAGAGATGGAGGGATAGAGAGATGGAGGGATAGAGGGGAGGAGGGACAGAGGGATGGGGGGATAAAGGGGAGGAGGGATGGAGGGATAGAGGGGAGGAGGGATAGAGGATGGAGGGATAGAGAGGATGGAGGGATAGAGAGGATGGAGGTTAGAAAAGTTTACCTCGTAAGTCTCCCATTTCTGTACAGACTTCAGAGCACCAATCCAATCCTCCATCTCCTTCCTGCTCTCTGCACATAGCATCAGCTTCCTGAACGGAGTGATCACCTGGAAAGAGAGAGAGAGCCAAAAATAGTTTTTTTTAAAGAAGAGAGTCACAAAAGAGAGTTATAAAGCCCCTTGAATTGAATTGAGAGTGAATAACTACCGTGGGATATGCGTCAACAGCAACCTTGGGAAAATCCTCTGCATTATCATTAACAGCAGACTACATTTCCTCAGTGAAAACAATGTACTGAGCAAATGTCGAATTGTCTTTTTACCAAATGACTCTACGGCAGACCGCGTTTTCACCCTGCACATCCTAATTGACAAACAAACAAACCAAAACAAAGGCAAAGGGCACTAGAACAGTCTGCAGCACCTGGCCTCACCCTTCTAGAATCGGAAGTCATTTGTCTACTGTTTGCTGATGATCTGGTGCTTCTGTCCCCAACCAAGGAGGGCCTACAGCAGCACCTAGATCTTCTGCACAGATTCTGTCAGACCATGGGCCCTGACAGACCATGGGCCCTGACAGACCTGGGCCCTGACAGACCTGGGCCCTGACAGTAAATCTCAGTAAGACAAAAATAATGGTGTTCCAAAAAAGGTCCAGTTGCCAGAACCACAAATACTAATTTCATCTAGACACCGTTGCTCTAGAGCACACAAAAAACGATACATACCTCGACCTAAACATCAGAGCCACAGGTAACTTCCTCAAAGCAGTGAACGATCTGAGAGACAAGGCAAGAAGGGCATCCTATGCCATCAAAAGGAACATAAAATTTGACATACCAATTAGGATCTGGCTAAAAATACTTGAATCAGATATATAACCTATTGCCCTTTATGGTTGTGAGGTCTGGGGTCTGCTCACCAACCAAGAACTCACAAAATGGGACAAAGGCCAGACTGAGACTGCATTCAGAATTCTGCTAAAATATCCTCCTCGTACAACACCAAATAATGCATGCAGAGCAGAATTAGGCAGATTCCCGCTAAGTATCAAAACCCAGAAAAGAGACGTTAAATTCTACAACCACCTAAAAGGAAGCGATTCCCAAACCTTCCATAACAAAGCCATCACCTACAGATGAACCTGGAGAAGAGTCCCCTAAGCAAGCTGGTCCTGGGGCTCTGTTCACAAACACAAACAGACCCCACAGAGCCCCAGGACAGCAGCACAATTAGACCCAATCAAATCATGAGAAAACAAAAAGATAATTACTTGACACACAGGAAAAATTTCACCAAAAAACAGAGCAAACTAGAATGCTATTAGGCCCTAAACAGAGAATAAACAGAAGCAGAATCACTGACCACTGTGACTGTGACTGACAAACTTAAGGAAAGCTTTGACTATGTAGATTCAGTGAGCATAGCCTTGCTATTGAGAAAGGCCGCCGTAGGTAGACCTGGCTCTCAAGAGAAGACAGGCTATGTGCACACTGCCCACAAAATGAGGTGGAAACTGAGCTGCACTTCCTAACCTCCTGCCAAATGTATGACCATATTAGAGACATATATTTCCCTCAGATTACACAGATCCACAAAGAAATCTAAAACAAACCCAATTTGGATAAACTCCCATATCTACTGGGTGAAATTCCACAGTGTGCCATCACAGCAGCAAGATTTGTTGTTGCCACAAGAAAAGGTCAACCAGTGAAGAACAACACCATTGTAAATACAACCCATAATTATGTTTAGTTATTTTCCCTTTTATACATTGTTACAACACTATATATAGACATAATATGATATTTGAAATGTCTTTATTCTTCTGGAACTTCTGTGAGTGTAATGTTTACTGTTCACTTTAGTTTATTATCTATTTCACTTGCTTTGGCAATGTAAACATATGTTTCCCATGTCAATAAAGCCCCTTGCATTTAATTGAATTGAGAGAGAGAGAAAGTATAGATTAGCAGAATATACAAGAATGGCGAGAGTATCATATTCGCAGTGCAGCTGTGGTCTTGGTTACGGTAGAGGAAGTAGTGTGTCGTCATGGTTACCGTAAAGCTGTTGTTGATGTTCTTGGTGCTGGTCTCGGCCACGCTGGCGTCTGATAGGTCCACCTCGTCAAATATCAGAGACTTGAAAAAAAAAAAAAAAAGTTATAATTTTGTAATAAAAGTGTAATAAAAAGTTCACGTCGAAGCCGTATTGTAATGAAGAGGGAAGTGATACAAATACATTTACATTTCAGCCATTGAGCAGACACTTATCCAGAGAAACTTAGTCAGGGAATTCAATTAAGGTAAAAACATCACATATCACAGCCATTTACAAGTAAAAACCTTCTTCAAAAATATGGGTCACCTTTGAGTCTTTGGCATAGTAAAGTGTCCTTCCTCTCAATTTGAAGAACCTCCTTTTCCATCTCTGGAATGAGCTAGTCTGTTTCAATAGAATCCCCTCCTTCACACTTTTCTATGGAGAGAAGAGAGAGCGAGAGAGAGAGAGAAAGAGAGGGTTGAGTTAGGGCTCGGAGGGTGTGTGTGGGGGTGGAGGTGCATGCTTGTGTGTTAGCGTGAGAGGGTGTGTGTGGGGGTGAGATTATGTCATAGAAGATACTGTATTAATCAGGAAACATGTGGCAACTATTCAAATAATTTAATTCAGTTACATTTAGCTCCAACAAGATATTTATATGGGTACATGATGCCCTGTTCTCTGTTGATATGACAACACCACTTCTAGAAATCTATATAACCTCCTATTACAGGACAGATTGATGTTTGGGATTTTTATCTTTGTCTAAGAACACGTGAGATAACATTGAAATCGGGTATTACCAGTTAGTACAGGTTAGTACTGGTATGTGCTGCCTTAAAAAGAGAGAGCAGGAGTATGTCCTGTCAGGACGATCCACAACCAGGACATCCCGTGGTCATTCTTGTACAAAAAGTGTAATAATTCTGCGACTTGCAGAATCCTTCCAAGATTGAACCCACCAGAGAGGGACTGTCATGACGGACCACGAAGATCGAAATAGGTCAGAATAGGTTTGCGATGAGTAACTTAAATCAGACCCCCTTTCACCCGTACAGGGGGGAAAGAACGAACTACTGGGGATTAACAACTCACGTCCTGTTGTAAATCAAGGGAGAAGACAAGTCTGTGCTCTCAACATTCTCTAAACAGACCTTTTTACCGCTGAAAGTCAACACGTTCAAAAGTGAATAATAGAACAATATTTAGAACGTAGAACGTGGGGAATGGTCCGAGGTCTGTAGAACACAAATGTAATTTTGTTTGCTATTTTGTGATGTCATTAAAAATGTTCTAAAGGAAATGCTGTAACTTGGAAAGTCAACAAACTACAGAGCTGGAGGATCCACACTATGGAAGAGAGGGATGTGATTTGCTAAGAGAGGGATGTGATTTGCTAAGAGAGGGATGTGATTTGCTAAGAGAGGGATGTGATTTGCTAAGAGAGGGATGTGATTTGCTAAGAGAGGGATGTGATTTGCTAAGAGAGGGATGTGATTTGCTAAGAGAGGGATGTGATTTGCTAAGAGAGGGATGTGATTTGCTAAGAGAGGGATGTGATTTGTTAACTTCTTACGGCTGAAATCCTGCTAACGGGATCGACATGACAACAGCCAGTGGAAGTGCAGGGCACCAAATTCAAAACAACAGAAATCTCATAATAAAAATTCCTCAAACATACAAGTATTTTACACCATTTTAAAGATAAACTTGTTGTTAATCCCACCACAGTGTCCGATTTCAAAAAGACTTTACAACGAAAGCACACCAAACTATTGTGTTAGGTCAGCAGAAAAAAACTGCAATTTTTCCAGCCAAAGAGAGGAGTCACAAAAAGAAGAAAGAGATAAAATGAATCACTAACCTTTGATGATCTTCATCAGATGACACTCATAGGACTTCATGTTACACAATAAATGTATGTTTTGTTCGATAAAGTTCATATTTATATCAAAAAATCTCAGTTTACATTGGCGCGTTGCTTCCAAAACATTAGGTGATTCTGCAGAGAACCACATCAATTTACAGAAATACTCATCACAAATGTTGATGAAAATGTGTTATACATGGAATTATAGATCCACTTCTCCTTAATGCAACCGCTGAGTCAGATTTCAAAAAGACTTTACGGAAAAAGCAAACCATGCAATAACCTGAGTACGGCGCTCAGACACAAAAACAAGCCATACAGGTACCCGCCATGTTGTGGAGTCAACAGAAGTCAGAAATAGTATTATAAATATTCACTTACCTTTGATGATCTTCATCAGAACGCACTACCAGGAATCCCAGTTCCACAATAAATGTTTGTTTTGTTTGATAAAGTCCATAATTTATGTCCAAATACCTCCTTTTTGTTTGCGCGTTTAGTTCACAAATCCAAATTCATGAGGCGCGAGCACTAGGTCCAGACGGAAAAAAAAGTCAAAAAGTTTTGTTACAGTTAGTAGAAACATGTCAAATGATGTATAGAATCTTTAGGATGATTTTAACATAAATCTTCAATAATGTTTCAACCGGAGAATTCGTTTGTCTTTAGAAATGCAATGGAACGCAGCTAACTCTCACGGGCACGCGAGACTGAGCTCATGGCACTCTGCCAGACCTCTGGTTGAAACAGCTCTCATTCTCTCCCCCTTCACAGTAGAAGCCTCAAACAAGGTTCTAAAAACTGTTGACATCTGGTGGAAGCCGTATGAAGTGAAATCGGACCAAATTTACACTATCTTGGATAGGCAAAGTGTTGAAAAACTACAAACCTCAGATTTCCCACTTCCTGGTTGGATTTTTTCTCAGGTTTTTGCCTGCCATATGATTTCTGTTAAACTCACAGACATCATTCAAACAGTTTTAGAAACTGCAGTGTTTTCTATCCACATCTACCAATAGTATGCATATCTTAGCTTCTGGGCCTGAGTAGCAGGCAGTTTACTCTGGGTACCTTATTCATCCAAGCTACTCAATACTGCCCCCCAGCCATAACAAGTTAATTGAGGGATGTGATTTGAGAAGTGATAAGAGATAATTGTTTTCCATAACTTTGGACAGTGAGTAATCAATGCCCTGTAGTGAGGAGAGGGAGCATGTCAGCCAGCCGGAACCACCCCTTTCCAGCAAAAAGGTATAAATGATGGGTTAAGAAATTAACACACTGAACCAGAAAAAGCGTGAAGCGGTAGCTACACATTTAAAATGGTTTCAACTTTGAATTTCAACACGAGGTAGAGACGATAAACTCACCTTCAGGACAATCACTGGTACGGCTGATTGGCTGTTCTACTTAAAGTATATTCGAAGCAAATTTAAGTTGGACCCTCCTGTTACTCAGCTCAAACCATCCCATTACGCTACTCTCCTCACCCCACTGGGAAACCGTCGATAAGGCTGGCTAGCCTGACTTCAAGAGACGAATGGAAGTAACATCAACTCTGTAGTTGTGTTCAGGACTACACGACAAGTCACCGGATACCGGAACAACTACGAAGAACAATAACAACAATAGTAGACTTGTTGGAACCATTTTGGACCAATCAGAGCCTTACAAAGCGTGCTGCGAAAAGGCCCAACAACCTTAAACAAAAGCTGCCCCGTTCTCGGAGAGAACCCAGCCATTTCATGTAAATACATTAATGATTTCTTGGTTAAAGCGGGCGGCGGTTCGTGTGCAAAGTACAAGGTTACTGTAGGTAAGAGTATTTTCTGAACATGGTAATGTTAGGTGTCTCTGTCCCTCTCTCTCCCTCTCCATCTCTTCTTTAACAAGCAGCCATGTTGTTGTCATTCCGTTTGGGATCTGTTCTCAGTGTGTTACTGTAGGTAAGAGTATTTTCTGAACATGGTAATGTTAGGTGTCTCTGTCCCTCTCTCTCCATCTCTTCTTTAACAAGCAGCCATGTTGTTGTCATTCCGTTTGGGATCTGTTCTCAGTGTATTACGTCTCCAGTCATTAACCGGTGCAGAGTGTGTGTTCATCCCGCGTTCCCATTTAATTAGTTAGTGAATAAACAATAAAAAAAAGTGTAGTACCGAATCATAAGTAAGGCTCAGGTTACGACTGTTCAGAATGGTGATATGATACGAGGTTATGATTAATAAGTTGAGTGTTTATAGATGTGATAGGTAAAGACCTTTAGAGTTTAATTCAGGAGATGGTAACTCTTTAAAGAACCACTCGTGGTGCCCCCAAATCCTAATGAGTTAATGGTTACATGATTAATGTAATCGGGTAACAATTAAACATAGTCAGTTAATTAGATAAATACCAGTCTTCAGATTAAAGTCAAGTCACGACAGTCCACCAAGAACAAGAGAGAGAGAGAGAGAGAGAGAGTATAAGATACAGAAGGCAGAACAGGAAGTGACATGCTGCCCTGTGTGTCAACGCAACCCTTAAATCTGGACAGAGGGAAACGAGACACACAGACAGGTGGGAATCACTAATGCTGAACACACACAAACTGACAGCGTTGGCAGCGCAACTGTGTGTGTGTGTGTGACTTCCCTGGTGCACAAGGTGAAAATGAACCCATATGTTTCACAGCGCTGCTCACACCTTCAGTGGTTGTATGTGCGTACGTGTTCAAAGCTGGGCACAGAGATTCTGCTGGGTACAAAGGGTAGGTACGTCAGACACACACACACACACACACACATTTGAAGTCGGAAGTTTAAATACACCTTAGCCAAATACATTTAATAAACTCAGTTTTTCTCAATTCCTGACCTGTAATCCTAGTAAAAATTCCCTGTCTTAGGTCAGTTAGGATCACCACTTTATTTTAAGAATGTGAAATGTCAGAATAATAGTAAAGAGAATGATTTATTTCAGCTTTTATTTCTTTCATCACATCCCCAGTGGGTCAGACGTTTAAATACACTCAACTAGTATTTGGTAGCATTGCCTTTAAATTGTTTAACTTTGGTCAAACGTTTTGGGTAGTCTTCCACAAGATTCCCACAATAATTTGGGTGAATTTTGGCCCATTCCTCTGACAGAGCTGCAGTGACATAATTTTACACCCTCATAATGCCATCTATTTTGTGAAGTGCACCAGACCCTCCTGCAACAAAGCACCCCCAAAACATGATGTTCTTCGGCTTGCAAGCCTCCCCCTTTTTCCTCCAAACATAACAATGGTCATTATGGCCAAACAGTTCTATTTTTGTTTCATCAGAACAGAGGACATTTCTCCAAAAAGTACGATCTTTGTCCCCATGTGCAGTTGCAAACCGTAGTCTGGCTTTTTTATGGTGGTTTTGGAGCAGTGGCTTCTTCTTTACTGAGCAGCCTTCCAGGTTATGTCGATGTAGGACTCGTTTTAATGTGGATATAGATACTTTTGTACCTGTTTCCTCCAGCATCTTCACAAGGTCTTTTGCTGCTGTTCTGGGATTGATTTACACTTTTCACACCAAAGTACGTTCATCTTTAGGAGACAGAACGCGTCTCCTTCCTGAGAGGTATGACGGCTGCGTGGTCCCATGGTGTTTATACTTGCGTACTATTGTTTGTACATATGAACGTGGTACCTTCATGCATTTGGAAATTGCTCCCAAGGATGAACCAGACTTGTGGAGGTCTACAATTTTTTCTGAGATTTTGGCTGATTTCTTCTGATTTTCCCGTGATGTCAAGCAAAGAGGCACCGAGTTTGAAGGTAGACCTTGAAATACATCCACAGGTACACCTCCAATTGACTCAGGCTCTTTGACATCATTTATCAGAAGCTTCTAAAGCCATGCCATCATTTTCTGGAACTTTCCAAGCTGTTTAAAGGCACAGTCAACTTAGTGTATGTAAACTTCTGACCCACTGGAATTGAGATACATTGAATTATACGTGAAATAATCTGTCTGTAAACAATTGTTAGGAAAGTGACTTGTGTCATGCACAAAGTAGATGTCATAACCGACTTGCCAAAACTATAGTTTGTTAACAAGAAATGTGTGGAGTGGTTGACTCCAACCTAAGTGTATGTAAACTAGTTTTAATGACTCCAACCTAAGTGTATGTAAACTAGTTTGAATGACTCTGTGTATGTAAACTAGTTTTAATGGCTCCAACCTAAGTGTATGTAAACTAGTTTTAATGACTCCAACCTAAGTATATGTAAACTAGTTTTAATGACTCCAACCTAAGTGTATGTAAACTAGTTTTAATGACTCCAACCTAAGTGTATGTAAACTAGTTTTTAATGACTCCAACCTAAGTGGATGTAAACTAGTTTTAATGACTCCAACCCAAGTGTATGTAAACTAGTTTTAATGACTCCAACCCAAGTGTATGTAAACTAGTTTTAATGACTCCAACCTAAGTGGATGTAAACTAGTTTTAATGACTCCAACCCAAGTGTATGTAAACTAGTTTTAATGACTCCAACCTAAGTGTGTGTAAATTTCCGACTTCAACTGTATACGCTCATCCTCTCACTCATAAAAAGCAAGCACTTGCCAGTTGAACCTAGCCCCCTTTGCATAGCAGACACACACACACAAACACACGGATTGCCGTCATTATGACTCAGAGCTAGGTAGTGTCTCAATGCATGGCTAGCTGCCGCACTTGCAATGATGACACGACACATTCACTCTCAACATGAAGTATAATTCTCTTCCTCTCCTTCCACACTCCTCTCCTCCTGTCCTTCCACACTCCTCTCTTCCTCTCCTTCCACACTCCTCTCCTCCTCTCCTTCCACACTCCTCTCTTCCTCTCCTTCCACACTCCTCTCTTCCTCTCCTTCCACACTCCTTTCCTTCCACACTACTCTCCTCCTCTCCTTCCACACTCCTCTCTTCCTCTCCTTCCACACTCCTCTCCTTCCACACTCCTCTCCTTCCACACTCCTCTCCTTCCACACTCCTCTCCTCCTCTCCTTCCACACTCCTCTCCTCCTCTCCTTCCACACTCCTCTCCTTCCACACTCCTCTCCTCTCTCCTTCCACACTCCTCTCCTCCTCTCCTTCCACACTCCTCTCCTCCTCTCCTTCCACACTCCTCTCCTCCTCTCCTTCCACACTCCTCTCTTCCTCTACCTCCACACTCCTCTCTTCCTCTCCTTCCACACTCCTCTCCTCCTCTCCTTCCACACTCCTCTCCTCCTCTCCTTCCACACTCCTCTCTTCCTCTACCTCCACACTCCTCTCTTCCTCTACCTCCATACTCCTCTCTTTCCTCTACCTCCATACTCCTCTCTTCCTCTCCTTCCACACTCCTCTCTTCCTCTCCTTCCACACTCCTCTCCTCCTCTCCTCCTCTCCTTCCACACTCCTCTCCTTCCACACTCCTCTCCTTCCACACTCCTCTCCTTCCACACTCCTCTCCTCCTCTCCTTCCACACTCCTCTCTTCCTCTACCTCCACACTCCTCTCTTCCTCTCCTTCCACACTCCTCTCTTCCTCTCCTTCCACACTCCTCTCCTCCTCTCCTTCCACACTCCTCTCTTCCTCTACCTCCACACTCCTCTCTTCCTCTACCTCCATACTCCTCTCTTCCTCTACCTCCATACTCCTCTCTTCCTCTCCTTCCACACTCCTCTCTTCCTCTCCTTCCACACTCCTCTCCTCCTCTCCTCCTCTCCTTCCACACTCCTCTCCTTCCACACTCCTCTCCTTCCACACTCCTCTCCTTCCACACTCCTCTCCTCCTCTCCTTCCACACTCCTCTCTTCCTCTACCTCCACACTCCTCTCCTCCTCTCCTTCCACACTCCTCTCCTCCTCTCCTTCCACACTCCTCTCCTCCTCTCCTTCCACACTCCTCTCCTTCCACACTCCTCTCCTCCTCTCCTTCCACACTCCTCTCTTCCTCTCCTTCCACACTCCTCTCCTTCCACACTCCTCTCCTCCCACACTCCTCTCCTCCCACACTCCTCTCCTCCCACACTCCTCTCCTCCCACACTCCTCTCCTCCTCTCCTTCCACACTCCTCTCCTCCTCTCCTTCCACACTCCTCTCCTCCTCTCCTTCCACCACTCCTCTCCTTCCACACTCCTCTCTTCCTCTACCTCCACACTCCTCTCTTCCTCTCCTTCCACACTCCTCTCTTCCTCTCCTTCCACACTCCTAACCTTCCACACTCCTCTCCTCCTCTCCTTCCACACTCCTCTCCTCCTCTCCTTCCACACTCCTCTCCTCCTCTCCTTCCACACTCCTCTCCTCCTCTCCTTCCACACTCCTCTCTTCCTCTCCTTCCACACTCCTCTCCTCCTCTCCTTCCACACTCCTCTCTCTTCCTCTCCTTCCACACGCATCTCCTTCCACAACGCCTCTCCCTCCTCTCCTTCCACACTCCTCTCTTCCTCTCCTTCCCACACTCCTCTCCTCCTCTCCTTCCACACTCCTCTCCTCCTCTCCTTCCACACTCCTCTCCTCCTCTCCTTCCACACTCCTCTCCTCCTCTCCTTCCACACTCCTCTCCTCCTCTCCTTCCACACTCCTCTCCTTCCACACTCCTCTCCTTCCACACTCCTCTCCTCCTCTCCTTCCACACTCCTCTCCTCCTCTCCTTCCACACTCCTCTCTTCCTCTCCTTCCACACTCCTCTCCTCCTCTCCTTCCACACTCCTCTCTTCCTCTCCTTCCACACTCATCTCCTTCCACACGCCTCTCCTCCTCTCCTTCCACACTCCTCTCTTCCTCTCCTTCCACACTCCTCTCTTCCTCTCCTTCCACACTCCTCTCCTCCTCTCCTTCCACACTCCTCTCCTCCTCTCCTTCCACACTCCTCTCCTCCTCTCCTTCCACACTCCTCTCCTCCTCTCCTTCCACACTCTCTCCTTCCACACTCCTCTCCTTCCACACTCCTCTCCTCCTCTCCTTCCACACTCCTCTCCTCCTCTCCTTCCACACTCCTCTCCTCCTCTCCTTCCACACTCCTCTCTTCCTCTCTTTCCAAACTCCTCCTTCCACACTCCTCTCCTGCCACACTCCTCTCCTGCCACACTCCTCTCCTGCCACACTCCTCTCCTTCCACACTCCTCTCCTTCCACACTCCTCTCCTTCCACACTCCTCTCCTTCCACACTCCTCTCCTGCCACACTCCTCTCCTGCCACACTCCTCTCCTGCCACACTCCTCTCCTGCCACACTCCTCTCCTGCCACACTCCTCTCCTGCCACACTCCTCTCTTCCTCTCCTGCCATACTCCTCTCCTCCTGTCCTTCCACACTCCTCTCCTTCCACACCCCTCTCTTCCTCTCCTTCCACACTCCTCTCTTCCTCTCCTTCCACACTCCTCTCCTCCTCTCCTTCCACACTCCTCTCCTCCTCTCCTTCCACACTCCTCTCCTCCTCTCTTCCTCTCCTTCCACACTCCTCTCCTCCTCTCTTCCTCTCCTTCCACACTCCTCTCTTCCTCTCCTTCCACACTCCTCTTCCATACTCCTCTCCTCCTGTCCTTCCACACTCCTCTCCTTCCACACCCCTCTCTTCCTCTCCTTCCACACTCCTCTCTTCCTCTCCTTCCACACTCCTCTTCCTCTTTCCACACTCCTCTCCTCCTCTCTTCCTCTCCTTACACACTCCTCTCCTCCTCTCCTTCCACACTCCTCTCCTCCTCTCCTTCCACACTCCTCTCCTCCTCTCCTTCCACACTCCTCTCCTCCTCTCCTTCCACACTCCTCTCCTCCTCTCCTTCCACACTCCTCTCTTCCTCTCCTTCCACACTCCTCTCTTCCTCTCCTTCCACACTCCTCTCCTTCACACTCCTCTCCTTCCACACTCCTCTCCTTCCACACTCCTCTCCTTCCACACTCCTCTCCTCCTCTCCTTCCACACTCCTCTCCTCCTCTCCTTCCACACTCCTCTCCTTCCACACTCCTCTCCTTCCACACTCCTCTCCTCCCACACTCCTCTCCTCCCACACTCCTCTCCTTCCACACTCCTCTCCTTCCACACTCCTCTCCTTCCACACTCCTCTCCTTCCACACTCCTCTCCTTCCACACTCCTCTCCTTCCACACTCCTCTCCTCCTCTCCTTCCACACTCCTCTCCTTCCACACTCCTCTCTTCCTCTACTTCCACACTCCTCTCTTCCTCTCCTTCCACACTCCTCTCTTCCTCTCCTTCCACACTCCTCTCCTTCCACACTCCTCTCCTCCTCTCCTTCCACACTCCTCTCCTCCTCTCCTTCCACACTCCTCTCTTCCTCTCCTTCCACACTCCTCTCCTCCTCTCCTTCCACACTCCTCTCTTCCTCTCCTTCCACACTCCTCTCCTCCTCTCCTTCCACACTCCTCTCTTCCTCTCCTTCCACACTCCTCTCCTTCCACACTCCTCTCCTCCTCTCCTTCCACACTCCTCTCTTCCTCTCCTTCCACACTCCTCTCCTCCTCTCCTCCTCTCCTTCCACACTCCTCTCCTCCTCTCCTTCCACACTCCTCTCTTCCTCTCCTTCCACACTCCTCTCTTCCTCTCCTTCCACACTCCTCTCCTCCTCTCCTTCCACACTCCTCTCTTCCTCTCCTTCCACACTCCTCTCCTTCCACACTCCTCTCCTTCCACACTCCTCTCCTTCCACACTCCTCTCCTCCTTCCACACTCCTCTCCTCCTCTCCTTCCACACTGCTCTCCTCCTCTCCTTCCACACTCGTCTCTTCCTCTCCTTCCACACTCCTCTCTTCCTCTCCTTCCACACTCCGCTCCTTCCACACTCCTCTCCTTCCACACTCCTCTCCTTCCACACTCCTCTCCTGCCACAACCCCTCTCCTGCCACACCCCTCTCCTGCCACACCCCTCTCCTGCCACACCCCTCTCCTGCCACACCCCTCTCCTGCCACACCCCCTCTCCTGCCACACTCCTCTCCTGCCACACTCCTCTCCTGCCACACTCCTCTCCTGCCACACTCCTCTCCTGCCACACTCCTCTCCTGCCACACTCCTCTCCTGCCACACTCCTCTCCTGCCACACTCCTCTCCTGCCACACTCCTCTCCTGCCACACTCCTCTCCTGCCACACTCCTCCTTCCTCCTGCCACACTCCTCTCTTCCTCTCCTGCCACACTCCTCTCCTCCTGTCCTTCCACACTCCTCTCCTTCCACACCCCTCTCTTCCTCTCCTTCCACACTCCTCTCTTCCTCTCCTTCCACACTCCTCTCCTCCTCTCCTTCCACACTCCTCTCCTCCTCTCCTTCCACACTCCCTTCCCTCCTGCCACACTCCTCTCTGCCACACTCCCTCTCCTGCCACACTCCTCTCCTGCACACTCCTCTCCTGCCACACTCCTCTCCTGCCACACTCCTCTCTTCCTCTCCTGCCACACTCTCTCTTCCTCTCCTGCCACACTCCTCTCCTCCTGTCCTTCCACACTCCTCTCCTTCCACACCCCTCTCTTCCTCTCCTTCCACACTCCTCTCTTCCTCTCCTTCCACACTCCTCTCCTTCCACACTCCTCCTCTCTCCTTCCACTCCTCGCCTCCTCATCCCTTCCACACTCCTCTCCTGCCTCTCCTTCCACCTTCCACACTCCTCTCCTTCCACACTCCTCTCCTTCCACACTCCTCTCCTTCCACACTCCTCTCCTCCACACTCCTCTCCTCCTCTCCTTCCACACTCCTCTCCTCCTCTCCTTCCACACTCCTCTCCTCCTCTCCTTCCACACTCCTCTCCTCCTCTCCTTCCACACTGCTCTCCTCCTCTCCTTCCACACTCGTCTCTTCCTCTCCTTCCACACTCCGCTCCTTCCACACTCCTCTCCTTCCACACTCCTCTCCTTCCACACTCCTCTCCTTCCACACTCCTCTCCTTCCACACTCCTCTCCTTCCACACTCCTCTCCTTCCACACTCCTCTCCTTCCACACCCCTCTCCTGCCACACCCCTCTCCTGCCACACCCCTCTCCTGCCACACTCCTCTCCTGCCACACTCCTCTCCTGCCACACTCCTCTCCTGCCACACTCTCTCCTGCCACACTCCTCTCCTGCCACACTCCTCTCCTGCCACACTCCTCTCCTGCCACACTCCTCTCCTGCCACACTCCTCTCCTGCCACACTCCTCTCCTGCCATAATCCTCTCCTGCCCAACTCCTCTCCTTCCACACTCCTCTCCTTCCACACTCCTCTCCTCCTCTCCTTCCACACTCCTCTCTTCCTCTACTTCCACACTCCTCTCCTCCTCTCCTTCCACACTCCTCTCCTGCCACACTCCCTCTCCTGCCACACTCCTCTCCTGCCACACTCCTCTCCTGCCACACTCCTCTCCTGCCACACTCCTCTCCTGCCACACTCCTCTCTTCCTCTCCTGCCACACTCCTCTCTTCCTCTCCTGCCACACTCCTCTCCTCCTGTCCTTCCACACTCCTCTCCTTCCACACCCCTCTCTTCCTCTCCTTCCACACTCCTCTCTTCCTCTCCTTCCACACTCCTCTCCTTCCACACTCCTCTCCTTCCACACTCCTCTCCTTCCACACTCCTCTCCTCCTCTCCTTCCACACTCCTCTCTTCCTCTCTTTCCACACCCTCTGCCACACTCCTCTCCTGCCACACTCCTCTCCTGCCACACGCCTCTCCTGCCCACACTCCTCTCCGGCCACACTCGCTCCTGCCACACTCCCTCCTGCCACAACGCCTCATCCTGCACACTCCTCTCTCCTGGCCACACTCCTCTCCTGCCACACCTCCTCTCCTGCCACACTCCTCTCTTCCTCGCTCCACACTGCCCTCTCTCCTCTCCTGCCAACACTCCTCTCCCTCCTCTCCTTCCACACGTCCTCTTCCACTCCTCGTCCTTCCACACTCCGCTCCTCCTCTCCGTCCACACTCCTCTCCTCCGTCGTCCTTCCACACTCCTCTCTTCTCTCCTTCACACTCCCCCGCCTGCCATCATCTGCCTCGCCTTGCCACACTCCTCTCCTGCCACACTCCGCCTCGCCTGCACAACTCCTCTCGCTGCACACTCCTCTCCTGGCCACACTCCTCTCCTGGCCACACTCTCTCTCCTGCCACACCTCCTCTCTGCCACACTCCTCTCCTGCCACACTCCTCTCCTGCCACACTCCTCTCCTGCCACACTCCTCTCCTGCCACACTCCTCTCCTGCCACACTCCTCTCTTCCTCTCCTGCCACACTCCTCTCTTCCTCTCCTGCCACACTCCTCTCCTCCTGTCCTTCCACACTCCTCTCCTTCCACACCCCTCTCTTCCTCTCCTTCCACACTCCTCTCTTCCTCTACTTCCACACTCCTCTCCTCCTCTCCTTCCACACTCCTCTCCTGCCACACTCCTCTCCTGCCACACTCCTCTCCTGCCACACTCCTCTCCTGCCACAACTCCTCTCCTGCCACACTCCTCTCCTGCCACACTCCTCTCCTGCCACACTCCTCTCCTGCCACACTCCTCTCTTCCTCTCCTGCCACACTCCTCTCTTCCTCTCCTGCCACACTCCTCTCCTCCTGTCCTTCCACACTCCTC
>NC_034189.2:11302730-11305230 GCF_002021735.2 Oncorhynchus kisutch | reverse complement strand
GTGTATGGTGTGTGTGGTGTATGTGTGGTGTATGGTGTGTGTGGTGTATGGTGTGTTGTGTGGTGTAATGGTGTGGTGTGTGGTGTATGGTGTGTGTGTGGTGTGTGTGTGGGTGTGGTGTATGGTGTGTGTGTGTGTTGTGGTGTATGGGTGTGTGTGTGTGGTGTGTGTGCGGTGTGTGTATGTGGTGTATGGTGTGTGTGGTGTGTGTATGTGGTGTATGGTGTGTGTGTGGTGGTATGGTGTGGTGTGTGGTGGTGTGTGTATGTGGTGTATGGTGTGTGTGTGGTTGTATGGTGTGTGTGTGGTGGTGTATGGTGTGTGTGCGGTGTATGTGTGTGGTGTGTGTGCGGTGTATGGTGTGTGTATGTGGTGTATGGTGTGTGTGTGGTGTATGTGTGGTGTATGGTGTGTGGTGTATGGTGGTGTGTGTGTGGTGTATGGTGTGTGTGTGTGGTGTATGGTGTGTGGGTGTATGTGTGTGGTGTATGGTGTGTGTGTGTGGTGTATGGTGTGTGTGTGGTGTATGGTGTGTGTTGTGGTGTATGGTGTGTGGTGGGTGTATGGGTGTGTGTGTGGTGTATGGTGTGTGTGTGGTGTATGGTGTGTGTGTGGTGTATGGTGTGTGTGGTGTGTTGGTGTATGTGTGGTGTATGGTGTGTGTGTGGTGTATGGTGTGTTGTGTGGTGGTGTATGGTGTGTGTGTGGTGTATGTGTGTGTGTGGTGTATGGTGTGTGTGTGTAGGTGTATGGTGTGTGTGTGTGTGTGGTGTATGGTGTGTGTGTGGTGTGGTGTATGGTGTGTGTGTGTGTGGTGTATGGTGTGTGTGTGTTGTGGTGTATGGTGTGTGTGTGGTGGATGGTGTGTGGTGTGGTGTATGGTGTGTGTGTGTGGTGTATGGTGTGTGTGTGTGGTGTATGGTGTATGGTATGTGTGTGGTGTATGGTGTGTGTGTGGTGTATGGTGTGTGTATGTGGTGTATGCTTTGTGTGTTGTTGTATGGTGTGTGTGGTGTATGGTGGTGTGGTGTGTGGTGTATGGTGTGTGTGTATGTGTGTGGTGTATGTGTGGTGTATGGTGTGTGTGTGTGGTGTATGGTGTGTGTGTGTGGGTGTATGGTGTGTGTGTGGTGTATGGTGTGTGTGTGTGTGGTGTATGGTGTGTGTGTGTGGTGTATGGTGTGTGTTGTGTGTGTGTGTGTGTGTGTGTGTGTGTGTGTGTGTGGTGTATGGTGTGTGTGTGGTGTATGGTGTGTGTGAGGTGTATATGTGGGGTATGGTGTGTGTGTGTAAGAAGCTGTTTAAAACATAATGTCTCTCAATCCCGTCATTCTTTCTTTCCCTGTGGAAATTCACGTTCTCATCTCTCTCCCTCCCTCTCCCTCCCTCCATCTCCTCTCCCCCTCCTTCTCCATCTCTCTCTCCCCCTCCTTCTCCATCTCTCCCCCCTCCATCCCCATCTCTCCCCCTCCATCCCCTTCTCGCTCCCCCCTCCATCTCTCCCTCCCCTTCTCCATCTCTCCCTCCCCTTCTCCATCTCCATCTCTCTCTCCCCTCCTTCTCCATCTCTCTCTCCCCCCCCCCCCTCCATCCCCTTCTCTCCCCTCCATCCCCTTTCTCTCCCCCTCCATCCCTTCTCGCTCCCCCCTCCATCTCTCCCTCCCCTTCTCCATCTCCATCTCTCCCTCCCCTTCTCCATCTCCATCTCTCCCTCCCCTTCTCCATCTCCATCTCTCCCTCCCCTTCTCCATCTCCATCTCTCCCTCCCCTTCTCCATCCCTCTCCCTCCATCCCTCCATCCCTCTCCCTCCATCTCTCTCCCTCCATCTCTCTCCCTCCATCTCTCTCCCTCCATCTCTCTCCCTCCATCTCTCTCCCTCCATCTCTCTCCCTCCATCTCTCTCCCTCCATCCCTCTCCCTCCATCCCTCTCCCTCCATCTCTCCCCTTCTCCATCTCTTTCTCTCCCCTTCTCCCATCTCTTTCTCTCCCCCTCCATCTCACTCTCTCTCTCCCTCCATCCATCTCACTCTCTCTCTCTCTCCCTCCATCTCACTCTCTCTCCCTCCATCTCACTCTCTCTCTCCCTCCATCTCACTCTCTCTCTCCCTCCATCTCACTCTCTCTCTCCCTCCATCTCACTCTCTCTCCCTCCATCTCACTCTCTCTCCCTCCATCTCACTCTCTCTCCCTCCATCTCACTCTCTCTCCCTCCATCTCAACTCTCTCTCCCTCCATCTCACTCTCTCTCCCTCCATCTCACTCTCTCTCCCTCCATCTCACTCTCTCCATCTCACTCTCTCTCCCTCCATCTCACTCTCTCTCCCTCCATCTCACTCTCTCTCCCTCCATCTCACTCTCTCTCTCTCCCTCCATCTCACTCTCTCTCCCTCCATCTCACTCTCTCCCTCCATCTCACTCTCTCTCCCTCCATCTCACTCTCTCTCCCTCCATCTCACTCTCTCTCCCTCCATCTCACTCTCTCTCCCTCCATCTCTCTC
>NC_034189.2:11266683-11302630 GCF_002021735.2 Oncorhynchus kisutch | reverse complement strand
TCCGAAGTCAAATGTCTGCTGTTTGCTGATGATCTGGTGCTTCTGTCACCAACCAAGGAGGGCCTACAGCAGCACCTAGATCTTATGCACAGATTCTGTCAGACCTGGGTCCTGACAGTAAATCTCAGTATGACCAAAATAATGGTGTTCCAAAAAAGGTCCAGTCACCAGGACCACAAATACAAATTCCATCTAGACACTGTTGCCCTAGAGCACACAAAAACTATACATACCTTGGCCTAAACATCAGCACCACAGGTAACTTCCACAAAGCTGTGAACGATCTGAGAGACAAGGCAAGAAGGGCATTCTATGCCATCAAAAGAAACATAAATTTCAACATACCAATTAGGATTTGGCAAAAAATACTTGAATCAGTCATAGAGCCCATTGCCCTTTATGGTTGTGAGGTCTGGGGTCCGCTCACCAACCAAGACTTCACAAAATGGGGACAAAAACCAAATTGAGACTCTGCAACGCAGAATTCTGCAAAAATATCCTCCGTGTACAACGTAGAACACCAAATAATGCATGCAGAGCAGAATTAGGCCGATACCCACTAATTATCAAAATCCAGAAAAGAGCTGTTAAATTCTACAACCACCTAAAAGGAAGCGATTTCACAAACCTTCCATAACAAAGCCATCACCTACAGAGAGATGAACCTGGAGAAGATCCCCTAAGCAAGCTGGTCCTGGGGCTCTGTTCACAAACACAAACACACACTACAGGAGCCCCAGGACAGCAGCACAATTAGACCCAACCAAATCATGAGAAAACAAAAAGATAACTACTTAACACATTGGAAAGAATTAACAAAAAAACAGAGCAAACTAGAATGCTATTGGCCCTACACAGAGAGTACACAGCGGCAGAATACCTGACCACTGTGACTGACCCAAAATTAAGGAAAGCCTTGACTATGTACAGACTCAGTGAGCATAGCCTTGCTATTGAGAAAGGCCGCCGTAGGCAGACTTGGCTCTCAAGAGAAGACAGGCTATGTGCTCACTGCCCACAAAATGAGGTGGAAACTGAGCTGCACTTCCTAACCTCCTGCCCAATGTATGACCATATTAGAGAGACATATTTCCCTCAGATTACACAGATCCACAAAGAATTCGAAAACAAATCCAATTTGAAAAACTCCCATATCTACTGGGTGAAATTCCACAGTGTGCCATCACAGCAGCAAGATTTGTGACCTGTTGCCACGAGAAAAGGGCAACCAGTGAAGAACAAACACCATTGTAAATACAACCCATATTTATGCTTATTTATTTATCTTGTGTCCTTTAGCCATTTGTACATTGTTAGAACACTGTATATATATATAATATGACATTTGTAATGTCTTTACTGTTTTGAAACTTCTGTATGTGTAATGTTTACTGTTCATTTTGTTGTTTTTCACTTTATATATTCACTTTGTATGTTGTCTACCTCACTTGCTTTGGCAATGTTAACACATGTTTCCCATGCCAATAAAGCCCTTGAATTGAATTGAATTGAATTGAGAGAGAGAGACATAGAGAAACAGAGAGAGAGAGAGACAGACATAGAGAAACAGAGAGAGAGAGAGAGGCTCTCTCTCTCTCTCTCTCTGTTTCTCTATGTCTGTCTCTCTCTCTCTCTCTCTGTTTCTCTCTCTCTGTTTCTCTCTCTCTCTCTCTCTCTCTCTGTTTCTAGATAGAGGGATAGAGAGAGAGAGATGGACAGAGGGATACAGAGAGAGAGAGAGAGAGAGAGAGAAACAGAGAGAGAGAGAGAGAGACAGAGAGAAACAGAGAGAGAGAAACAGAGAGAGAGAGAGAGACAAGAGAAACAGAGAGAGAGAGAGGCATAGAGAAACAGAGAGAGAGAGTCCGAAGTCAAATGTCTGCTGTTTGCTGATGATCTGGTGCTTCTGTCACCAACCAAGGAGGGCCTACAGCAGCACCTAGATCTTATGCACAGATTCTGTCAGACCTGGGCCCTGACAGTAAATCTCAGTATGACCAAAATAATGGTGTTCCAAAAAAGGTCCAGTCACCAGGACCACAAATACAAATTCCATCTAGACACTGTTGCCCTAGAGCACACAAAAAACTATACATACCTTGGCCTAAACATCAGCACCACAGGTAACTTCCACAAAGCTGTGAACGATCTGAGAGACAAGGCAAGAAGGGCATTCTATGCCATCAAAAGAAACATAAATTTCAACATACCAATTAGGATTTGGCAAAAAATACTTGAATCAGTCATAGAGCCCATTGCCCTTTATGGTTGTGAGGTCTGGGGTCCGCTCACCAACCAAGACTTCACAAAATGGGACAAACACCAAATTGAGACTCTGCACGCAGAATTCTGCAAAAATATCCTCCGTGTACAACGTAGAACACCAAATAATGCATGCAGAGCAGAATTAGGCCGATACCCACTAATTATCAAAATCCAGAAAAGAGCTGTTAAATTCTACAACCACCTAAAAGGAAGCGATTCACAAACCTTCCATAACAAAGCCATCACCTACAGAGAGATGAACCTGGAGAAGAGTCCCCTAAGCAAGCTGGTCCTGGGGCTCTGTTCACAAACACAAACACACACTACAGAGCCCCAGGACAGCAGCACAATTAGACCCAACCAAATCATGAGAAAACAAAAAGATAACTACTTAACACATTGGAAAGAATTAACAAAAAAACAGAGCAAACTAGAATGCTATTTGGCCCTACACAGAGAGTACACAGCGGCAGAATACCTGACCACTGTGACTGACCCAAAATTAAGGAAAGCCTTGACTATGTACAGACTCAGTGAGCATAGCCTTGCTATTGAGAAAGGCCGCCGTAGGCAGACATGGCTCTCAAGAGAAGACAGGCTATGTGCTCACTGCCCACAAAATGAGGTGGAAACTGAGCTGCACTTCCTAACCTCCTGCCCAATGTATGACCATATTAGAGAGACATATTTCCCTCAGATTACACAGATCCACAAAGAATTCGAAAACAAATCCAATTTTGAAAAACTCCCATATCTACTGGGTGAAATTCCACAGTGTGCCATCACAGCAGCAAGATTTGTGACCTGTTGCCACGAGAAAAGGGCAACCAGTGAAGAACAAACACCATTGTAAATACAACCCATATTTATGCTTATTTATTTTATCTTGTGTCCTTTAGCCATTTGTACATTGTTAGAACACTGTATATATATATAATATGACATTTGTAATGTCTTTACTGTTTTGAAACTTCTGTATGTGTAATGTTTACTGTTCATTTTTGTTGTTTTTCACTTTATATATTCACTTTGTATGTTGTCTACCTCACTTGCTTTGGCAATGTTAACACATGTTTCCCATGCCAATAAAGCCCTTGAATTGAATTGAATTGAGAGAGAGACATAGAGAACCAGAGAGAGAGAGAGAGGAACAGAGAAACAGAGAGAGAGAGAGAGAGAGAGAGACATAGAGAACCAGAGAGAGAGAGAGAGAGGAACAGAGAAACAGAGAGAGAGAGAGAGGAACATAGAGAAACAGAAAGAGTGGGTGGCACAACGACTTCAAAATAGTGATAGAGGGAGGACAGAGGAGAGAGACGAAAGATAAATCAATAGCAAAACATTTCAACAGTGCCAACCTCCAACTCCCTAAACACCTCCTCGCCCTCTCTCTCTCTCTCTCCTCTCTCTCTCTCTCTCTCTCTCTGTATCCCTCTGTCCATCTCTCTCTCTCTCTCTCTCTCTCTCTCTCTCTCTGTATCCCTCTGTCCATCTCTCTCTCTGTATCCCTCTGTCCATCTCTCTCTCTCTATCCCTCTATCCATCTCTCTCTCTCTCTCTCTCTCTCTCTCTCTCTCTCTCTCTGTATCCCTCTGTCCATCTCTCTCTCTGTATCCCTCTGTCCATCTCTCTCTCTCTATCCCTCTATCCCTCTCTCTCTCTCTCTCTCTCTCTCTCTCTCTCTCTCTATCCCTCTATCCCTCTATCCCTCTCTCTCTCTCTATCCCTCTATCCCTCTCTCTCTCTCTCTCTCTATCCCTCTCTCTCTCTCTCTCTCTGTATCCCTCTATCCCTCTCTCTCTCTCTATCCCTCTGTCCATCTCTCTCTCTATCCCTCTATCTCTCTCTCTATCTCTCTATCCCTCTTTATCTCTCTATCTCTCCCTCTCCCTCTTTATCTCTCTATATCTCTCTCTATCCCTCTATCCCTCTCCCTCTATGCCTCACTCTCTATCTATCTCTATCCCTCTATACCTCTCTCCCTCTCCCTCTATCCCTCTCTATCTCTCTATACCTCTATGCCTCTCTGTCTCTATTCCTCTTTACATCTCTATTCCTCTTTACATCTCTATCCCTCTCTCTGTCTCTATCCCTCTTTGTCTCAATTCCTCTTTCATCTCTATCCCTCTCTCCATCTCTATTCCTCTTTACATCTTTATTCCTCTCTCCGTCTCTATTCCTCTTTACATCTCTATCCCTCTCTCTGTTTCAATTCCTCTTTACATCTCTATCCCTCTTTCTGTCTCTAGTCCTCTTTACATCTCTATCCCTCTCTCCGTCTCTATTCCTCTTACATCTCTATCCCTCTCTCCGTCTCTATTCCTCTTTACATCTCTATCCCTCTCTCTGTCTCTATTCCTCTTTACATCTCTATCCCTCTCTCCGTCTCTATTCCACTTTACATCTCTATCCCTCTTTCTGTCTCTATGCTTCTTTACATCTATATTCCTCTTTACATCTCTATCCCTCTTTCTGTCTCTATTCCTCTTTACATCTCTATCCCTCTCTCCGTCTCTATTCCTCTTTACATCTATATTCCTCTTTACATCTCTCTCTCTCTCTGTCTTTGTCTCTCTGTCTTTGTCTCTCTCTCTCTCTCTTTCTCTCTCTCTCTCTCTCTCTCTCTCTGTCTTTGTCTCTCTCTGTCTGTCTGCCTGTCTGTCTCTGTCTATATAGCTCTCCCCCTTTTTTCCTCCCTCTGCAGTTCAGACTGGACCTTCAGCTGGACCTTCAGACTAAACCTTCAGATTGAACCTTCAGGCTGGACACTCAGCTGGACCTTCAGAATGGACACTCAGCTTCGTGGTCACCTCCCTGACCAAGGCCCTTCTCCCCCGATTGCTCAGTTTGTCCGGGCGGCCAGCTCTAGGAAGAGTCTTAGTGGTTCCGAATTTCTTCCGTTTATGAATGATGGAGGCCGCTGTGTTCTTGAGGACCTTCAATGCTGCAGACATTTTTTGGTACCCTTCCCCAGATCTGTGCCTCGACACAATGGATAATTCCTTCGACCTTATGGCTGGTTTTTGTTCTGACATGCACTTCCAACTGTGGGACCTGATATAGACAGGTGTGTGCCTTTCCAAGTCATGTCCAATCAATTACATTTACCACAGGTGGACTCCAATCAAGTTGTAGAAACATCTCAAGGACGATCAATGGACACAGGATTCACCTGAGCAAAATTTTTAGTCTCATATCAGAGGGTCTGAATACTTATGTAAATAAGTTGTTACTGATTTTTTGTTTTAATAAATGTGCATGTGGCCTCCAACTGCTCTTAAATGCAAGTAAAACTAAATGTATGCTCTTCAAACGATCGCTGCCCGCACCTGCCCGCCCAACTAGCATCACTACTCTGGACGGTTCTGACTTAGAATATGTGGACAACTATAAATACCTAGGTGTCTGGCTAGACTGTAAACTCTCCTTCCAGACCCACACTAAGCATCTCCAATCCAAAATTAAATCTAGAATTGGCTTCCTATTTTGCAACAAAGCATCCTTCACTCATGCTGCCAAACATAAAACTGACTAACCTACTGATCCTTGACTTTGGCGATGTCATTTACAAAATAGCCTCCAACACTCTACTCAGCAAATTGGATGCAGTCTATCACAGTGCCATCCATTTTGTCACCAAAGCCCCCTATACTACCCACCACTGCGACCTGTATGCTCTCGTTGGCTGGCCCTCGCTTCATATTTGTCACCAAACCCACTGGCTCCAGGTCATCTATAAGTCTTTGCTAGGTAAAGTCCCCCCTTATCTCAGCTCACTGGTCACCATAGCAGCACCCACCCGTAGCACGCACTCCAGCAGGTATATTTCACTGGTCACCCCCAAAGCCAATTCCACCTTTGGCCACCTTTCCTTCCAGTTCTCTGCTTCCAATGACTGGAACGAACTGCAAAAATCACAAGCTGGAGACTCATATCTCCCTCTCTAACTTTAAGCACCAGCTGTCAGAGCAGCTCACAGATTACTGCACCTGTACACAGCCCATCTGTAAATAGCCCATCCAACTCCCTCATCCCCATACTGTATTTATTTATTTAGCTCCTTTTTACCCCAGTATCTCTACTTGCACACTCATTTCTGCACATCTACCATTCCAGTGTTTAATTTCTATATTGTAATTACTTCGCCACCATGGCCTATTTATTGCCTAATCTCCCTTATCTTACCTCATTTGCACTCACTGTATATAGACTTTTCCTATTGTATTATTGACTGTATGTTTGTTTATTCCATTTGTAACTCTGTGTTGTTGTTGTTTGTGTCGCACTGCTATGCTTTATCTTGGGCAGGTCACAGTTGTAAATGAGAACTTGTTCTCAACTGGCCTACCTGGTTAAATAAAGGTGTTCTCAACTGGCCTACCTGGTTAAATAAAGGTGTTCTCAACTGGCCTACCTGGTTAAATAAAGGTGTTCTCTACTAGCCTACCTGGTTAAATAAAGGTGAAATAAATAACAACAAATTATGGGGTATCGTGTGTAGATTGATGAGGGAAAAAAACATTTAATCCATTCTAGAATAAGGCTGCAATGTAAAAAATGTAGAAAAAGTCAAGGGGTCTGAATACTTTCTGAATGTACTGTATATGGGTGCCGATTTGTACGTTAGAATATGAAATGTGGTTGCTTGGGTGATTTCTGTGTTTGTCTTTTTATGATGTGATATGAAACCTCATGAATCACTCTGCATCAGAGAGTCAGATGAGGTGTGTGTCTGTGTTCGTGTGTCCGTGTGTGTGTGTTTGTGTGTGTGTGTGTCCGTGTGTGTGTGTCCGTGTGTGTGTGTGTGTGTGACATCTGTCTTGGTTGTGGTATTAAGGAAATAAAGGAAATATTCTGTCCCTTAACTCAATCTGTCTGCCAATGATGACATCCTGGAGGACACAGACAGAAATATAGAGAGAGAAAGAGAGGCTGAGGTTGAGGGAGAGAGGAGTGAGAGAGAGAGAGAGAGAGAGAGAGAGAGAGAGAGAGAGAAAGAAAGAGTAGTGAGAGAGAGATGTAAAGAGGGAAGAGAGAGAGAGAGATGTGAAGTGGGAAGAGAGAGAGAGAGAGATGTGAAGTGGGAAGAGAGAGAGAGAGATGTGAAGGGGAAGAGAGAGAGAGCGAGAGAGAGATGTGAAGAGGAAGAGAGAAAGATGGGAAGAGAGAGAGATGTGAAGGGGAAGAGAGAAAGATGTAATGAGGAAGAGAGAGAGAGCGAGAGAGAGAGATGTGAAGAGGGAAGAGAGAGATATGTGAATAGGAAGAGAGAAAGATGTAATGAGGAAGAGAGAGAGCGAGAGAGAGAGATGTAAAAGAGGGAAGAGAGAGAGAGATGTGAAGAGGAAGAGAGAAAGATGTAATGAGAAAGAGAGAGAGCGAGAGAGAGAGAGAGATGTAAAAGAGGGAAGAGAGAGAGCAATGTGAAGGGGAAGAGAGAGAGAGCAAGAGAGAGGAAGAGGAGTAGAGAGAGATGTGAAGAGGACTTTATTACAGACATAAATAATCCTCAGTTTCATCAGCTGTCCGGGTGGCTGGACTCAGACGATGGTGAAGACGCCAGATGTGGAGGTCCTGGGCTGGCGTGGTTACACCGCCACTATTGGGCACTCTGTTCACAATGTTGACATCAGCAAACCGCTCTCCCAACAACACCATACACATGGTCTACGGTTGTGAGGGCGGTTGGACGTACTGCCAAATTCTCTAAAACAACGTTGGAGGTGGCTTATGGTAGAGAAATAAACGTTAAATTATCTGGCAACAGCTCTGGTGGACATACCTAAGGTCAGTTGCATGTTCCCTCAAAACTTGAGACATCTGTGGCATTGTGTTGTTTGACAAAACTGCACATTTTAGAGTGGCCGTTTATTGTCCCCCAGCACAAGGTACACCTGTGTAATGATCATGCTGTTTAATCATCTTCTTGATAAATCACACCTGTCAGGTGGATGGATTATCTTGGCCGAGGAGACATTTTCACTAACAGGGATGTCAACACATTTGTGCACACAATTTGAGAGAAATACGTTTTTTTTGTGCGTCTGTAGAAATTCTGGGATCTTTTATTTCAGCTCATGGAACATGTTGCGTTTATAGTTTTGTTCAGTATAATTAAATAATAATTAATATTTCAGACATTCCACAACATTGGGGCATTATAATAGCAGCGTTCTCGTTAGGTTGTGGAAAGAGTGTTGTCACACCCTGACATTAGAGATCCTTTTATGTCTCTATTTTGGTTTGGTCAGGGCGTGAGTTGGGGTGGGCATTCTATATTGTGTGTTCTATGTTTTCTATTTCTGTGTGTTTGGCCCTGGTGTGGTTCTCAATCAGAGGCAGCTGTCTATCGTTGTCTCTGATTGAGAACCACACTTAGGCATCCTTTTCCCCCCTGTGTGTTGTGGGTAGTTGTTTTCTGTTTTGTGTCTTTCTGACAGAACTGTTTCGGTTTCGTTTGTTCTCTTCCTTTTTTGTTGTTGTTTGTTTAATCAGTGTTCAGTTCAAATAATAATAATAATAATAATAATAATAATTAATAATAATATAATTCTATATAATAATAAAGGTAAACACTTACCACGCCGCACCTTGGTCCTCCACTCCATCCAACAGCCGCTACAATCGTGCTGACAACATTATTCCTGCTCTCTAATAGTGATAAGAGGATGCGAGATGGCTGAAAAGAATTTAAAAAAAAGAAAGATAGAATGATAGGAGGACGATGAATCCTCAGATGTTTTGAAAGAAAAGGAATAGAGCGAGTCCAATTTGTAAAAGACAAACACATTGGTGTTCTCTCTCATCATTGGTCCTAATGAATGCTGTCTATTACTGTTGGGCAAATGTCATTATTGTGCCGTGGTTTAAAACGAGTTCATCCGGTGTCTCATATGGCAGATACATCTTTAAAGAAGGTTCATTAAAATGTTACGGTGTGTCTCCAAGGATAGTTTTCTGTTAAATAACCCTCTTAATTGACATATGATTATAATTCTAGATTGGTAGCGTCTCTAAGGCGAGTTTTGTTAAATATAAATATAATTTGAAAGATGCAGACTGATTATGAATAGGATGAAAGGCATCTTCAAACCACCGTGGCTATACTAGCTAGAGACAAATATAATGAAACGTGTAGGAGACTTTGAAGGTGTACGTGAGACTAAAGCAGAGAAGCAGGCATGTAAATACAGGCTCTCTCTCACACACACACTCACACACTCACACAAACACACACACACACACCACACACACACACACACACACACACACACACACACACACACACACACACACACACACACACACACACACACACACACACACACACCACGTAGGGCTGCTTGAGGGTTCCTATCCTGAGGGTTCCTAAGGACAGACGCTGGGAGATGAGAAGCAAATACAGGGAACATTTAATAAACAACGGACATGAAACAGAACACGGACAGTGTCTGGACAGGGGAAAACAAAACGACTTTAATGCTGACACACGGGGGAAAACAAAACGACTTTAATGCTGACACACGGGGGAAAACAAAACGACTTTAATGCTGACACACGGGGAAAACAAAACGACTTTAATGCTGATACACGGGGGGAAACAAAATGACTTTAATGCTGATACAGGGGGGAAAACAAAACGACTTTAATGCTGACACACGGGGGAAAACAAAACGACTTTAATGCTGACACACGGGGGAAAACAAAACGACTTTAATGCTGACACACGGGGAAAACAAAACGACTTTAATGCTGATACACGGGGGGAAACAAAACGACTTTAATGCTGATACACGGGGGAAAACAAAACGACTTTAATGCTGACACACAGGGGAAAAACAAAACGACTTTAATGCTGATACACGGGGGGAAACAAAACGACTTTAATGCTGATACACGGGGGGAAACAAAAACGACTTTAATGCTGACAAACGGGGAAAACAAAACGACTTTAATGCTGACACATGGGGGAAAACAAAACGACTTTAATGCTGACACATGGGGGAAAACAAAACGACTTTAAAGCTGACACATGGGGGAAAACAAAACGACTTTAATGCTGACACACGGGGGGGAAACAACTTTAATGCTGACACACGGGGGACCAAAACGACTTTAATGCTGACACACGGGGGGGGGGGAACAACTTTAATGCTGACACACGGGGGAAAACAAAACGACTTTAATGCTGACACACGGGGGAAAACAAAACGACCTTAATGCTGACACACGGGGGAAAACAAAACGACTTTAATGCTTACACACGGGGGGGAAACAACTTTAATGCTGACACACGGGGGAAACAAAACGACTCTAATGCTGACATACGGGGAAAACAAAACAACTTTAATGCTGACACACGGGGGGACCAAAACGACTTTAATGCTGACATACGGGGGGAAACAAAACGAATTTAATGCTGACACACGGGGGAAACAAAACGACTTTAATGCTGATACACGGGGGAAACAAAATGACTTTAATGCTGATACACGGGGGAAAACCAAACAACTTTAATGCTGATACACGGGGGAAAACAAAACGACTTTAATGCTGACACACGGGGGGGTGAACAACTTTAATGCTGACACACGGGGGGGAAACAACTTTAATGCTGACACACGGGGGAAACAAAACGACTTTAATGCTGACATACGGGGGAAAACAAAACTACTTTAATGCTGACACACGGGGGGACCAAAACGACTTTAATGCTGACATACGGGGGAAACAAAACGACTTTAATGCTGACACACGGGGGAAACAAAACGACTTTAATGCTGACACACGGGGAAAACAAAATGACTTTAATGCTGATACACGGGGGGACCAAAACAACTTTAATGCTGATACACGGGGGAAAACAAAACGACTTTAATGCTGACACACGGGGGGAAACAAAACGACTTTAATGCTGATACACGGGGGAAACAAAACGACTTTAATGCTGACACACGGGGGAAACAAAACGACTTTAATGCTGATACACGGGGGGAAACAAAACGACTTTAATGCTGACACACGGGGGAAACAAAACGACTTTAATGCTGACATACGGGGGAACCAAAACAACTTTAATGCTGACACACGGGGGAAACAAAACGACTTTAATGCTGACACACGGGGAAAACAAAACGACTTTAATGCTGATACACGGGGGGACCAAAACAACTTTAATGCTGATACACGGGGGAAAACAAAACGACTTTAATGCTGACACACGGGGGGGAAACAAAACGACTTTAATGCTGATACACGGGGGAAACAAAACGACTTTAATGCTGACACACGGGGGAAACAAAACTACTTTAATGCTGATACACGGGGGGAAACAAAACGACTTTAATGCTGACACACGGGGGAAACAAAACAACTTTAATGCTGATACACGGGGGGAAACAAAACGACTTTAATGCTGATACACGGGGGAAACAAAACGACTTTAATGCTGATACACGGGGGAAACAAAACGACTTTAATGCTGACACACGGGGGAAACAAAACGACTTTAATGCTGACACGCGGGGGAAACAAAACGACTTTATTGCTGATACACGGGGGAAACAAAACGACTTTAATGCTGACACACGGGGGGAAACAAAACGACTTTAATGCTGACACGCGGGGGAAACAAAACGACTTTAATGATGACACACGGGGGAAACAAAACGACTTTAATGCTGACACACGGGGGAAACAAAACGACTTAATGCTGACACACGGGGGAAACAAAATGACTTTAATGCTGACACACGGGGGAAACAAAACGACTTTAATGCTGACACACGGGGGGAAACAAAACAACTTTAATGCTGACACACGGGGGAAACAAAACGACTTTAATGCTGATACACGGGGGGAAACAAAACGACTTTAATGCTGATACACGGGGGAAAACAAAACGACTTTAATGCTGACACACGGGGGAAAACAAAACGACTTTAATGCTGACACACGGGGGAAAACAAAACGACTTTAATGCTGACACACGGGGAAAACAAAACGACTTTAATGCTGATACACGGGGGGAAACAAAACGACTTTAATGCTGACACACGGGGGAAACAAAACGACTTTAATGCTGATACACGGGGGGAAACAAAACGACTTTAATGCTGATACACGGGGGAAACAAAACGACTTTAATGCTGATACACGGGGGAAACAAAACGACTTTAATGCTGACACACGGGGGAAACAAAACGACTTTAATGCTGACACGCGGGGGAAACAAACGACTTTAATGCTGATACACGGGGGAAACAAAACGACTTTAATGCTGACACACGGGGGGAACCAAACGACTTTAATGCTGACACGCGGGGGAAACAAAACGACTTTAATGCTGACACACGGGGGAAACAAAACGACTTTAATGCTGACACACGGGGGAAAACAAAACGACTTTAATGCTGACACACGGGGGAAACAAAATGACTTTAATGCTGACACACGGGGGAAACAAAACGACTTTAATGCTGACACACGGGGGGAAACAAAACAACTTTAAATGCTGACACACGGGGGAAACAAAACGACTTTAATGCTGATACACGGGGGGAAACAAAACGACTTTAATGCTGATACACGGGGGAAAACAAAACGACTTTAATGCTGACACACGGGGGAAAACAAAACGACTTTAATGCTGACACACGGGGGAAAACAAAACGACTTAATGCTGACACACGGGGAAAACAAAACGACTTTAATGCTGATACACGGGGGGAAACAAAACGACTTTAATGCTGAGACACGGGGGAAAACAAAACGACTTTAATGCTGACACACAGGGGAAAACAAAACGATTTTAATGCTGATACACGGGTGGAAACAAAACGACTTTAATGCTGATACACGGGGGGAAACAAAACGACTTTAATGCTGACACATGGGGGAAAACAAAATGACTTTAATGCTGACACATGGGGGAAAACAAAACGACTTTAATGCTGACACATGGGGGAAAACAAAACGACTTTAATGCTGACACACGGGGGAAAACAAAACTACTTTAATGCTGACACATGGGGGAAAACAAAATGACTTTACTGCTGACACATGGGGGAAAACAAAACGACTTTAATGCTGACACACGGGGGAAAACAAAATGACTTTAATGCTGATACACGGGGGGAAACAAAACGACTTTAATGCTGATACACGGGGGAAAACAAAACGACTTTAATGCTGACACACAGGGGAAAACAAAACGATTTTAATGCTGATACACGGGGGGGAAACAAAACGACTTTAATGCTGATACACGGGGGGAAACAAAACGACTTTAATGCTGACACATGGGGGAAAACAAAATGACTTTAATGCTGACACATGGGGGAAAACAAAACGACTTTAATGCTGACACATGGGGGAAAACAAAACGACTTTAATGCTGACACATGGGGGAAAACAAAACGACTTTAATGCTGACACACGGGGGAAAACAAAACGACTTTAATGCTGACACATGGGGGAAAACAAAACGACTTTAATGCTGACACATGGGGGAAAACAAAACGACTTTAATGCTGACACACGGGAGAGAAAACAAAACAACTTTAATGCTGATACACAGGGAAAACAAAACGCCTTTAATGCTGACACATGGGTGAAAACAAAACGACTTTAATGCTGATACGCAGGGAAAACAAAACGCCTTTAAAGCTGACACATGGGGGAAAACAAAACGACTTTAATGCTGACACACGGGGGAAAACAAAACGACTTTAATGCTGATACACAGGGGGAAACAAAACGACTTTAATGCTGACACACGGGGGAAAACAAAACGACTTTAATGCTGACACATGGGGGAAAACAAAACGACTTTAATGCTGACACATGGGGGAAAACAAAACGACTTTAATGCTGACACACGGGGGAAAACAAAACGACTTTAATGCTGATACACAGGGTAAAGAAACGCCTTTAATGCTGATACACGGGGGAAAACAAAACGACTTTAATGCTGATACATGGGGGGAAACAAAACGACTTTAATGCTGACACACGGGGGGGGAACAACTTTAATGCTGACACACGGGGGGACCAAAACGACTTTAATGCTGACACACGAGCGGGGGGGAACAACTTTAATGCTGACACACGGGGGGAAAACAAAACGACTTTAATGCTGACACACGGGGGAAAACAAAACGACTTTAATGCTGACACATGGGGGAAAACAAAACGACTTTAATGCTGACACACGGGGGAAAACAAAACGACTTTAATGCTGATACACAGGGAAAAAAAAAACGCCTTTAATGCTGATACACGGGGGAAAACAAAACGACTTTAATGCTGATACATGGGGGGAAACAAAACGACTTTAATGCTGACACACGGGGGGGGAAACAACTTTAATGCTGACACACGGGGGGACCAAAACGACTTTAATGCTGACACACGGGGGGGGGGGGAACAACTTTAATGCTGACACACGGGGGAAAACAAAACGACTTTAATGCTGACACACGGGGGAAAACAAAACGACTTTAATGCTGACACACGGGGGAAAACAAAACGACTTTAATGCTGACACACGGGGGGGAAACAACTTTAATGCTGACACACGGGGAAACAAAACGACTTTAATGCTGACATACGGGGGAAACAAAACGACTTTAATGCTGACACACGGGGGAAACAAAACGACTTTAATGCTGACACACGGGGTAAACAAAACGACTTTAATGCTGATACACGGGGGGACCAAAACAACTTTAATGCTGATACACGGGGGAAAACAAAACGACTTTAATGCTGACACACGGGGAAAACAAAACGACTTTAATGCTGACACATGGGGGAAAACAAAACGACTTTAATGCTGACACACGGGGGAAAACAAAACAACTTTAATGCTGACACATGGGGGAAAACAAAACGACTTTAATGCTGACACACGGGGGAAAACAAAACGACTTTAATGCTGACACACGGGGGAAACAAAACGACTTTAATGCTGATACACGGGGGGAAACAAAACGACTTTAATGCTGATACACGGGGGAAACAAAACGACTTTAATGCTGATACACGGGGGAAACAAAACGACTTTAATGCTGACACACGGGGGAAACAAAACGACTTTAATGCTGACACGCGGGGGAAACAAACGACTTTATTGCTGATACACGGGGGGAAACAAAACGACTTTAATGCTGACACACGGGGGAAACAAAACGACTTTAATGCTGACACGCGGGGGAAACAAAACGACTTTAATGCTGACACACGGGGGAAACAAAACGACTTTAATGCTGACACACGGGGGAAACAAACGACTTTAATGCTGACACACGGGGGAAACAAAATGACTTTAATGCTGACACACGGGGGAAACAAAACGACTTTAATGCTGACACACGGGGGGAAACAAAACAACTTTAATGCTGACACACGGGGGAAACAAAACGACTTTAATGCTGATACACGGGGGGAAACAAAACGACTTTAATGCTGATACACGGGGGAAAACAAACGACTTTAATGCTGACACACGGGGGAAAACAAAACGACTTTAATGCTGACACACGGGGGAAAACAAAACGACTTTAATGCTGACACACGGGGAAAACAAAACGACTTTAATGCTGATACACGGGGGGAAACAAAACGACTTTAATGCTGACACACGGGGGAAACAAAACGACTTTAATGCTGATACACGGGGGGAAACAAAACGACTTTAATGCTGATACACGGGGGAAACAAAACGACTTTAATGCTGATACACGGGGGAAACAAAACGACTTTAATGCTGACACACGGGGGAAACAAAACGACTTTAATGCTGACACGCGGGGGAAACAAAACGACTTTAATGCTGATACACGGGGGAAACAAAACGACTTTAATGCTGACACACGGGGGGAACCAAACGACTTTAATGCTGACACGCGGGGGAAACAAAACGACTTTAATGCTGACACACGGGGGAAAACAAAACGACTTTAATGCTGACACACGGGGGAAAACAAAACGACTTTAATGCTGACACACGGGGAAAACAAAACGACTTTAATGGTGATACACGGGGGAAACAAAACGACTTTAATGCTGATACACGGGGGAAAACAAAACGACTTTAATGCTGACACACAGGGGAAAACAAAACGATTTTAATGCTGATACACGGGGGGAAACAAAACGACTTTAATGCTGATACACGGGGGGAAACAAAACGACTTTAATGCTGACACATGGGGGAAAACAAAATGACTTTAATGCTGACACATGGGGGAAAACAAAACGACTTTAATGCTGACACATGGGGGAAAACAAAACGACTTTAATGCTGACACACGGGGAAAACAAAACTACTTTAATGCTGACACATGGGGGAAAACAAAACGACTTTACTGCTGACACATGGGGGAAAACAAAACGACTTTAATGCTGACACACGGGGGAAAACAAAATGACTTTAATGCTGATACACGGGGGGAAACAAAACGACTTTAATGCTGATACACGGGGGAAAACAAAACGACTTTAATGCTGACACACAGGGGAAAACAAAACGATTTTAATGCTGATACACGGGGGGAAACAAAACGACTTTAATGCTGATACACGGGGGGAAACAAAACGACTTTAATGCTGACACATGGGGGAAAACAAAATGACTTTAATGCTGACACATGGGGGAAAACAAAACGACTTTAATGCTGACACACGGGGGAAAACAAAACGACTTTAATGCTGACACATGGGGGAAAACAAAACGACTTTAATGCTGACACACGGGGGAAAACAAAACGACTTTAATGCTGACACATGGGGGAAAACAAAACGACTTTAATGCTGACACATGGGGGAAAACAAAACGACTTTAATGCTGACACACGGGGGAAAACAAAACGACTTTAATGCTGATACACAGGGAAAACAAAACGCCTTTAATGCTGACACATGGGTGAAAACAAAACGACTTTAATGCTGATACGCAGGGAAAACAAAACGCCTTTAAAGCTGACACATGGGGGAAAACAAAACGACTTTAATGCTGACACATGGGGGAAAACAAAACGACTTTAATGCTGATACACAGGGGGAAACAAAACGACTTTAATGCTGACACACGGGGGAAAACAAAACGACTTTAATGCTGACACATGGGGGAAAACAAAACGACTTTAATGCTGACACATGGGGGAAAACAAAACGACTTTAATGCATACACACGGGGGAAAACAAAACGACTTTAATGCTGATACACAGGGTAAAGAAACGCCTTTAATGCTGATACACGGGGGAAAACAAAACGACTTTAATGCTGATACGTGGGGGGAAACAAAACGACTTTAATGCTGACACACGGGGGGGGAAACAACTTTAATGCTGACACACGGGGGGACCAAAACGACTTTAATGCTGACACACGGGCGGGGGGGAACAACTTTAATGCTGACACACGGGGGAAAACAAAACTACTTTAATGCTGACACACGGGGGAAAACAAAACGACTTTAATGCTGACACATGGGGGAAAACAAAACGACTTTAATGCTGACACACGGGGGAAAACAAAACGACTTTAATGCTGATACACAGGGGGAAAAAAAACGCCTTTAATGCTGATACACGGGGGAAAACAAAACGACTTTAATGCTGATACATGGGGGGAAACAAAACGACTTTAATGCTGACACACGGGGGGGAAACAACTTTAATGCTGACACACGGGGGGACCAAAACGACTTTAATGCTGACACACGGGGGGGGGGGGAACAACTTTAATGCTGACACACGTGGGAAAACAAAACGACTTTAATGCTGACACACGGGGGAAAACAAAACGACTTTAATGCTGACACACGGGGGAAAACAAAACGACTTTAATGCTGACACACGGGGGGGAAACAACTTTAATGCTGACACACGGGGGAAACAAAACGACTTTAATGCTGACATACGGGGGAAACAAAACGACTTTAATGCTGACACACGGGGGAAACAAAACGACTTTAATGCTGACACACGGGGTAAACAAAACGACTTTAATGCTGATACACGGGGGGACCAAAACAACTTTAATGCTGATACACGGGGGAAAACAAAACGACTTTAATGCTGACACACGGGGAAAACAAAACGACTTTAATGCTGACACATGGGGGAAAACAAAACGACTTTAATGCTGACACATGGGGGAAAACAAAACGACTTTAATGCTGACACACGGGGGAAAACAAAACAACTTTAATGCTGACACATGGGGGAAAACAAAACGACTTTAATGCTGAAACACGGGGGAAAACAAAACGACTTAATGCTGACACATGGGGGAAAACAAAACGACTTTAATGCTGACACATGGGGGAAAACAAAACGACTTTAATGCTGACACACGGGGGGAAACAAAACGACTTTAATGCTGATACACAGGGAAAACAAAACGCCTTTAATGCTGACACATGGGGGAAAACAAAACGACTTTAATGCTGACACATGGGGGAAAACAAAACGACTTTAATGCTGATACGCAGGGAAAACAAAACGCCTTTAATGCTGACACATGGGGGAAAACAAAACGACTTTAATGCTGACACATGGGGGAAAACAAAACGACTTTAATGCTGATACACAGGGGGAAACAAAACTACTTTAATGCTGACACACGGGGGAAAACAAAACGACTTTAATGCTGACACATGGGGGAAAACAAAACGACTTTAATGCTGACACATGGGGGAAAACAAAACGACTTTAATGCTGACACACGGGGGAAAACAAAACGACTTTAATGCTGATACACAGGGAAAAAAAATGCCTTTAATGCTGATACACGGGGGAAAACAAAACGACTTTAATGCTGATACACGGGGGAAAACAAAACGACTTTAATGCTGATACACGGGGGCAAACAAAACGACTTTAATGCTGATACACGGGGGGAAACAAAACGACTTTAATGCTGATACACGGGGGGACCAAAACGACTTTAATGCTGACACACACGGGGGGGGGAGAGAACTTTAATGCTGACACACGGGGGGACCAAAACGACTTTAATGCTGACACACGGGGGGGACAACTTTAATGCTGACACACGGGGGAAAACAAAACGACTTTAATGCTGATACACGGGGGGAAACAAAACGACTTTAATGCTGACACGCGGGGGAAACAAACGACTTTAATGCTGACACACGGGGGAAACAAAACGACTTTAATGCTGACACACGGGGGAAACAAAACGACTTTAATGCTGATACACGGGGGAAACAAAACAACTTTAATGCTGACACACGGGGGAAACAAAACGACTTTAATGCTGACACACGGGGGACACAGCCTGAGAAACATATAGAGGGAGCAATCAACAAAGTAATGATGGTGACAGGTGTGCGTAATGAAGGGCAGCCTGGCAGCCCTCGAGCGCCAGAGAGGGGGAGAGGGAGTATCCCTGATCTAATGTAGTGCACTGTACAGGGAATAGGTTGCCATTTGGGACGTTACCTTGGGCTCCACGGGGAATGATGATGAGCTGGTGCCACTCTGAACACACCTTATCTACTGTAACTTCCTCTGAACACACTGTATCTACTGTAACTTCCTCTGAACACACTGTATCTACTGTAACTTCCTCTGAACACACTGTATCTACTGTAACTTCCTCTGAACACACTATATCTACTGTAACTTCCTCTGAACACACTGTATCTACTGTAACTTCCTCTGAACACACTGTATCTAAACGACTTTAATGCTGACACACGGGGGGGGAAACAACTTTAATGCTGACACACGGGGGAAAACAAAACGACTTTAATGCTGACACACGGGGGAAAACAAAACGACTTTAATGCTGACACACGGGGGAAAACAAAACGACTTTAATGCTGACACACGGGGAAAACAAAACGACTTTAATGCTGATACACGGGGGGAAACAAAACGACTTTAATGCTGATACACGGGGGAAAACAAAACGACTTTAAAGCTGACACACAGGGGAAAACAAAACGATTTTAATGCTGATACACGGGGGGGAAACAAAACGACTTTAATGCTGATACACGGGGGGAAACAAAACGACTTTAATGCTGACACACGGGGAAAACAAAACGACTTTAATGCTGACACATGGGGGAAAACAAAACGACTTTAATGCTGACACATGGGGGAAAACAAAACGACATTAATGCTGACACACGGGGGAAAACAAAACAACTTTAATGCTGACACATGGGGGAAAACAAAACGACTTTAATGCTGACACACGGGGGAAAACAAAACGACTTTAATGCTGACACATGGGGGAAAACAAAACGACTTTAATGCTGACACATGGGGGAAAACAAAACAACTTTAATGCTGACACACGGGGGAAAACAAAACGACTTTAATGCTGATACACAGGGGGAAAAAAAACGCCTTTAATGCTGATACACGGGGGGAAACAAAACGACTTTAATGCTGACACACGGGGAAAACAAAACGACTTTAATGCTGACACATGGGGGAAAACAAAACGACTTTAATGCTGACACATGGGGGAAAACAAAACGACTTTAATGCTGACACACGGGGGAAAGCAAAACGACTTTAATGCTGACACATGGGGGAAAACAAAACGACTTTAATGCTGACACATGGGGTAAAACAAAACGACTTTAATGCTGACACACGGGGGAAAACAAGAAGACTTTAATGCTGATACGCAGGGAAAACAAAACGCCTTTAATGCTGACACATGGGGGAAAACAAAACGACTTTAATGCTGACACATGGGGGAAAACAAAACGACTTTAATGCTGATACACAGGGGGAAACAAAACGACTTTAATGCTGACACACGGGGGAAAACAAAACGACTTTAATGCTGACACATGGGGGAAAACAAAACGACTTTAATGCTGACACATGGGGGAAAACAAAACAACTTTAATGCTGACACACGGGGGAAAACAAAACGACTTTAATGCTGATACACGGGGGGAAACAAAACGACTTTAATGCTGATACACGGGGGGAAACAAAACGACTTTAATGCTGATACACGGGGGAAACAAAACGACTTTAATGCTGACACACAGGGGAAACAAAACGACTTTTATGCTGATACACGGGGGGACCAAAATGACTTTAATGCTGACACACGGGGGGGGGGAAACAACTTTAATGCTGACACACGGGGGGACCAAAACGACTTTAATGCTGACACACGGGGGGGGAACAACTTTATGGCTGACACACGGGGGAAAACAAAACGACTTTAATGCTGACACACGGGGGAAAACAAAACGACTTTAATGCTGACACACGGGGGAAAACAAAACGACTTTAATGCTGACACACGGGGGGGAAACAACTTTAATGCTGACACACGGGGGAAACAAAACGACTTTAATGCTGACATACGGGGGAAAACAAAACAACTTTAATGCTGACACACGGGGGGACCAAAACGACTTTAATGCTGACATACGGGGGAAAACAAAACGAATTTAATGCTGACACACGGGGGAAACAAAACGACTTTAATGCTGATACACGGGGGAAACAAAATGACTTTAATGCTGATACATGGGGGAAAACCAAACGACTTTAATGCTGATACACGGGGGAAAACAAAACGACTTTAATGCTGACACACGGGGGGTAAACAACTGTAATGCTGACACACGGGGGGAAACAACTTTAATGCTGACACACGGGGGAAACAAAACAACTTTAATGCTGACATACGGGGGAAACAAAACGACTTTAATGCTGACACACGGGGGAAACAAAACGACTTTAATGTTGACACACGGGGAAAACAAAACGACTTTAATGCTGATACACGGGGGGACCAAAACAACTTTAATGCTGATACACGGGGGAAAACAAAACGACTTTAATGCTGACACACGGGGGGAACAAAACGACTTTAATGCTGATACACGGGGGAAACAAAACGACTTTAATGCTGACACACGGGGGAAACAAAACTACTTTAATGCTGATACACGGGGGGAAACAAAACGACTTTAATGCTGACACACGGGGGAAACAAAATGACTTTCATGCTGATACACGGGGGGAAACAAAACGACTTTAATGCTGATACACGGGGGAAACAAAACGACTTTAATGCTGATACACGGGGGAAACAAAACGACTTTAATGCTGACACACGGGGGGAAACAAAACGACTTTAATGCTGACACATGGGGGAAACAAAACGACTTTAATGCTGACACACGGGGGGAAACAAACGACTTTAATGCTGACACACGGGGGGAAACAAAACGACTTTAATGCTGATACACGGGGGAAAACAAAACGACTTTAATGCTGATACACGGGGGAAACAAAACGACTTTAATGCTGATACACGGGGGAAACAAAACGACTTTAATGCTGATACACGGGGGAAAACAAAACGACTTTAATGCTGACACACAGGGGAAAACAAAACGATTTTAATGCTGATACACGGGGGGAAACAAAACGACTTTAATGCTGATACACGGGGGGAAACAAAACGACTTTAATGCTGACACATGGGGGAAAACAAAATGACTTTAATGCTGACACATGGGGGAAAACAAAACGACTTTAATGCTGACACATGGGGGAAAACAAAACGACTTTAATGCTGACACACGGGGGAAAACAAAACTACTTTAATGCTGACACATGGGGGAAAACAAAACGACTTTACTGCTGACACATGGGGGAAAACAAAACGACTTTAATGCTGACACACGGGGGAAAACAAAATGACTTTAATGCTGATACACGGGGGGAAACAAAACGACTTTAATGCTGATACACGGGGGAAAACAAAACGACTTTAATGCTGACACACAGGGGAAAACAAAACGATTTTAATGCTGATACACGGGGGGAAACAAAACGACTTTAATGCTGATACACGGGGGGAAACAAAACGACTTTAATGCTGACACATGGGGGAAAACAAAATGACTTTAATGCTGACACATGGGGGAAAACAAAACGACTTTAATGCTGACACACGGGGGAAAACAAAACGACTTTAATGCTGACACATGGGGGAAAACAAAACGACTTTAATGCTGACACACGGGGGAAAACAAAACGACTTTAATGCTGACACATGGGGGAAAACAAAACGACTTTAATGCTGACACATGGGGGAAAACAAAACGACTTTAATGCTGACACACGGGGGAAAACAAAACGACTTTAATGCTGATACACAGGGAAAACAAAACGCCTTTAATGCTGACACATGGGTGAAAACAAAACGACTTTAATGCTGATACGCAGGGAAAACAAAACGCCTTTAAAGCTGACACATGGGGGAAAACAAAACGACTTTAATGCTGACACATGGGGGAAAACAAAACGACTTTAATGCTGATACACAGGGGGAAACAAAACGACTTTAATGCTGACACACGGGGGAAAACAAAACGACTTTAATGCTGACACATGGGGGAAAACAAAACGACTTTAATGCTGACACATGGGGGAAAACAAAACGACTTTAATGCATACACACGGGGGAAAACAAAACGACTTTAATGCTGATACACAGGGTAAAGAAACGCCTTTAATGCTGATACACGGGGGAAAACAAAACGACTTTAATGCTGATACGTGGGGGGAAACAAAACGACTTTAATGCTGACACACGGGGGGGGAAACAACTTTAATGCTGACACACGGGGGGACCAAAACGACTTTAATGCTGACACACGGGCGGGGGGGAACAACTTTAATGCTGACACACGGGGGAAAACAAAACTACTTTAATGCTGACACACGGGGGAAAACAAAACGACTTTAATGCTGACACATGGGGGAAAACAAAACGACTTTAATGCTGACACACGGGGGAAAACAAAACGACTTTAATGCTGATACACAGGGGGAAAAAAAACGCCTTTAATGCTGATACACGGGGGAAAACAAAACGACTTTAATGCTGATACATGGGGGGAAACAAAACGACTTTAATGCTGACACACGGGGGGGAAACAACTTTAATGCTGACACACGGGGGACCAAAACGACTTTAATGCTGACACACGGGGGGGGGGGAACAACTTTAATGCTGACACACGTGGGAAAACAAAACGACTTTAATGCTGACACACGGGGGAAAACAAAACGACTTTAATGCTGACACACGGGGGAAAACAAAACGACTTTAATGCTGACACACGGGGGGGAAACAACTTTAATGCTGACACACGGGGGAAACAAAACGACTTTAATGCTGACATACGGGGGAAACAAAACGACTTTAATGCTGACACACGGGGGAAACAAAACGACTTTAATGCTGACACACGGGGTAAACAAAACGACTTTAATGCTGATACACGGGGGGACCAAAACAACTTTAATGCTGATACACGGGGGAAAACAAAACGACTTTAATGCTGACACACGGGGAAAACAAAACGACTTTAATGCTGACACATGGGGGAAAACAAAACGACTTTAATGCTGACACATGGGGGAAAACAAAACGACTTTAATGCTGACACACGGGGGAAAACAAAACAACTTTAATGCTGACACATGGGGGAAAACAAAACGACTTTAATGCTGAAACACGGGGGAAAACAAAACGACTTTAATGCTGACACATGGGGGAAAACAAAACGACTTTAATGCTGACACATGGGGGAAAACAAAACGACTTTAATGCTGACACACGGGGGGAAACAAAACGACTTTAATGCTGATACACAGGGAAAACAAAACGCCTTTAATGCTGACACATGGGGGAAAACAAAACGACTTTAATGCTGACACATGGGGGAAAACAAAACGACTTTAATGCTGATACGCAGGGAAAACAAAACGCCTTTAATGCTGACACATGGGGGAAAACAAAACGACTTTAATGCTGACACATGGGGGAAAACAAAACGACTTTAATGCTGATACACAGGGGGAAACAAAACTACTTTAATGCTGACACACGGGGGAAAACAAAACGACTTTAATGCTGACACATGGGGGAAAACAAAACGACTTTAATGCTGACACATGGGGGAAAACAAAACGACTTTAATGCTGACACACGGGGGAAAACAAAACGACTTTAATGCTGATACACAGGGAAAAAAAAATGCCTTTAATGCTGATACACGGGGGAAAACAAAACGACTTTAATGCTGATACACGGGGGAAAACAAAACGACTTTAATGCTGATACACGGGGGCAAACAAAACGACTTTAATGCTGATACACGGGGGGAAACAAAACGACTTTAATGCTGATACACGGGGGGACCAAAACGACTTTAATGCTGACACACACGGGGGGGGGAGAGAACTTTAATGCTGACACACGGGGGGACCAAAACGACTTTAATGCTGACACACGGGGGGGGGGGGGACAACTTTAATGCTGACACACGGGGGAAAACAAAACGACTTTAATGCTGATACACGGGGGGAAACAAAACGACTTTAATGCTGACACGCGGGGGAAACAAACGACTTTAATGCTGACACACGGGGGAAACAAAACGACTTTAATGCTGACACACGGGGGAAACAAAACGACTTTAATGCTGATACACGGGGGAAACAAAACAACTTTAATGCTGACACACGGGGGAAACAAAACGACTTTAATGCTGACACACGGGGGACACAGCCTGAGAAACATATAGAGGGAGCAATCAACAAAGTAATGATGGTGACAGGTGTGCGTAATGAAGGGCAGCCTGGCAGCCCTCGAGCGCCAGAGAGGGGGAGAGGGAGTATCCCTGATCTAATGTAGTGCACTGTACAGGGAATAGGTTGCCATTTGGGACGTTACCTTGGGCTCCACGGGGAATGATGATGAGCTGGTGCCACTCTGAACACACCTTATCTACTGTAACTTCCTCTGAACACACTGTATCTACTGTAACTTCCTCTGAACACACTGTATCTACTGTAACTTCCTCTGAACACACTGTATCTACTGTAACTTCCTCTGAACACACTATATCTACTGTAACTTCCTCTGAACACACTGTATCTACTGTAACTTCCTCTGAACACACTGTATCTAAACGACTTTAATGCTGACACACGGGGGGGAAACAACTTTAATGCTGACACACGGGGGAAAACAAAACGACTTTAATGCTGACACACGGGGGAAAACAAAACGACTTTAATGCTGACACACGGGGGAAAACAAAACGACTTTAATGCTGACACACGGGGAAAACAAAACGACTTTAATGCTGATACACGGGGGGAAACAAAACGACTTTAATGCTGATACACGGGGGAAAACAAAACGACTTTAAAGCTGACACACAGGGGAAAACAAAACGATTTTAATGCTGATACACGGGGGGAAACAAAACGACTTTAATGCTGATACACGGGGGGAAACAAAACGACTTTAATGCTGACACACGGGGAAAACAAAACGACTTTAATGCTGACACATGGGGGAAAACAAAACGACTTTAATGCTGACACATGGGGGAAAACAAAACGACATTAATGCTGACACACGGGGGAAAACAAAACAACTTTAATGCTGACACATGGGGGAAAACAAAACGACTTTAATGCTGACACACGGGGGAAAACAAAACGACTTTAATGCTGACACATGGGGGAAAACAAAACGACTTTAATGCTGACACATGGGGGAAAACAAAACAACTTTAATGCTGACACACGGGGGAAAACAAAACGACTTTAATGCTGATACACAGGGGGAAAAAAACGCCTTTAATGCTGATACACGGGGGGAAACAAAACGACTTTAATGCTGACACACGGGGAAAACAAAACGACTTTAATGCTGACACATGGGGGAAAACAAAACGACTTTAATGCTGACACATGGGGGAAAACAAAACGACTTTAATGCTGACACACGGGGGAAAGCAAAACGACTTTAATGCTGACACATGGGGGAAAACAAAACGACTTTAATGCTGACACATGGGGTAAAACAAAACGACTTTAATGCTGACACACGGGGGAAAACAAGAAGACTTTAATGCTGATACGCAGGGAAAACAAAACGCCTTTAATGCTGACACATGGGGGAAAACAAAACGACTTTAATGCTGACACATGGGGGAAAACAAAACGACTTTAATGCTGATACACAGGGGGAAACAAAACGACTTTAATGCTGACACACGGGGGAAAACAAAACGACTTTAATGCTGACACATGGGGGAAAACAAAACGACTTTAATGCTGACACATGGGGGAAAACAAAACAACTTTAATGCTGACACACGGGGGAAAACAAAACGACTTTAATGCTGATACACGGGGGGAAACAAAACGACTTTAATGCTGATACACGGGGGGAAACAAACGACTTTAATGCTGATACACGGGGGAAACAAAACGACTTTAATGCTGACACACAGGGGAAACAAAACGACTTTTATGCTGATACACGGGGGGACCAAAATGACTTTAATGCTGACACACGGGGGGGGGGAAACAACTTTAATGCTGACACACGGGGGGACCAAAACGACTTTAATGCTGACACACGGGGGGGGAACAACTTTATGGCTGACACACGGGGGAAAACAAAACGACTTTAATGCTGACACACGGGGGAAAACAAAACGACTTTAATGCTGACACACGGGGGAAAACAAAACGACTTTAATGCTGACACACGGGGGGGAAACAACTTTAATGCTGACACACGGGGGAAACAAAACGACTTTAATGCTGACATACGGGGGAAAACAAAACAACTTTAATGCTGACACACGGGGGGACCAAAACGACTTTAATGCTGACATACGGGGGAAAACAAAACGAATTTAATGCTGACACACGGGGGAAACAAAACGACTTTAATGCTGATACACGGGGGAAACAAAATGACTTTAATGCTGATACATGGGGGAAAACCAAACGACTTTAATGCTGATACACGGGGGAAAACAAAACGACTTTAATGCTGACACACGGGGGGTAAACAACTGTAATGCTGACACACGGGGGGAAACAACTTTAATGCTGACACACGGGGGAAACAAAACAACTTTAATGCTGACATACGGGGGAAACAAAACGACTTTAATGCTGACACACGGGGGAAACAAAACGACTTTAATGTTGACACACGGGGAAAACAAAACGACTTTAATGCTGATACACGGGGGGACCAAAACAACTTTAATGCTGATACACGGGGGAAAACAAAACGACTTTAATGCTGACACACGGGGGGAACAAAACGACTTTAATGCTGATACACGGGGGAAACAAAACGACTTTAATGCTGACACACGGGGGAAACAAAACTACTTTAATGCTGATACACGGGGGGAAACAAAACGACTTTAATGCTGACACACGGGGGAAACAAAATGACTTTCATGCTGATACACGGGGGGAAACAAAACGACTTTAATGCTGATACACGGGGGAAACAAAACGACTTTAATGCTGATACACGGGGGAAACAAAACGACTTTAATGCTGACACACGGGGGGAAACAAAACGACTTTAATGCTGACACATGGGGGAAACAAAACGACTTTAATGCTGACACACGGGGGGAAACAAAACGACTTTAATGCTGACACACGGGGGGAAACAAAACGACTTTAATGCTGATACACGGGGGAAAACAAAACGACTTTAATGCTGATACACGGGGGAAACAAAACGACTTTAATGCTGATACACGGGGGAAACAAAACGACATTAATGCTGACACACGGGGGAAACAAAACGACTGTAATGCTGACACACGGGGGGAAACAAAACTTCCTCTGAACACACTGTATCTACTGTAACTTTCTCTGAACACACCGTATCTATTGTAACTTCCTCTGAACACACCGTATCTACTCTAACTTCCTCTGAACACATCTTATCTACTGTAACTTCCTCTGAACACACCGTATCTACTCTAACTTCCTCTGAACACACCGTATTTACTGTAACTTCCTCTGAACACACCGTATCTACTCTAACTTCCTCTGAACACGTCTTATCTACTGTAACTTCCTCTGAACACGTCTTATCTACTCTAACTTCCTATGAACACATCTTATCTACTCTAACTTCCTCTGAACACATCTTATCTACTCTAACTTCCTCTGAACACACCGTATCTACTGTAACTTCCTCTGAACAGATATTATCTACTGTAACTTCCTCTTGTTAGATACTGAGGCCCTTGATCTACTTCCCCAGAGTCAGATGAACTAGTGGATACTATTTTTATGTCTCTGCGTTGAGTTTGAACCAAAAATGCTAGCAGATACCCATAGACTTTGAGTCATTGTGCTAACGCTAGTTAGCATTGGTTCACGAACCTAGCTCTAAATTCCTTCACACTGGACACAGAGACATACAAATTATATCAAGAGTTCATCTGGCTCTGGGGAAGTAGACAAAGGGCCACATTGCCAAAATCACAAAGTTTCCCTTTAAATGATACACAGAATAGCTGTTGTGATTATTGATTCTTATGCATCAAGTAGCTATCCCCCTACCACGCACAAGAGGAAGGTTGGGTGACGACCTAGATAACCTGGGACTCAACAGGATGGAAGGCTTGGTGACGACCTAGACAACCTGGGACTCAACAGAATAGGTACCTGGGTGACGACCTAGATAACCTGGGACTCAACAGAATAGAAGATGGGTGACGACCTAGACAACCTGGGACTCAACAGAATAGGTACCTGGGTGACGACCTAGATAACCTGGGACTCAACAGAATAGAAGGCTGGGTGACGACCTAGACAACATGGGACTCAACAGAATAGAAGATGGGTGACGACCTTGACAACCTGGGACTCAACAGGATAGAAGGCTGGGTGACGACCTAGACAACCTGGGACTCAACAGGATAGAAGCCTGGGTGACGACCTAGACAACCTGGGACTCAACAGGATAGAAGCCTGGGTGACGACCTAGACAACCTGGGACTCAACAGGATAGAAGGATGGGTAACGACCTAGACAACATGGGACTCAACAGAATAGAAGGCTGGGTGATGACCTAGACAACCTGGGACTCAACAGAATAGAAGATGGGTGACGACCTAGATAACCTGGGACTCAACAGGATAGAAGGCTGGGTGACGACCTAGACAACCTGGGACTCAACAGGATAGAAGGCTGGGTGACGACCTAGACAACATGGGACTCAACAGGATAGAAGGCTGGGTGACGACCTAGACAACATGGGACTCAACAGGATAGAAGGCTGGGTGACGACCTAGACAACATGGGACTCAACAGGATAGAAGGCTGGGTGACGACCTTGACAACCTGGGACTCAATAGAATAGAAGGGAAAATATTCAGACCCCTTCCCTTTGTCCACATTTTGTTACATTACAGCCTGGATCTAATATGGATTAAATTAAAACAGTCCACCATTAATCTACACACACAGTACCCAATAATGACAGAGCGAAAAAAGGTTAGCATTTTCCAGAACATAAGTTCAGACCCTTTGCTATGAGACTCAAAATTGAGCTCAGATCATACCCAAGAAGACTCGAGGTTATAATGGCTGCCAAAAGTGCTTCAACAAAGTACTGAGTAAAGGGTCTGAATACTTATGTAAATGTGATATTTCAGTTTTGAATTTTTTATAAATTTGCCAACATTTAAAAAAACATGTTTTTGCTTTGTCATTATGGGTACGGTGTGTAGATTTCTGATGAAAAAAAATATATTATCCATTTTATAATAAGGTTGTAACATAACAACATTTGGAAAAAGTCAAGGGGTCTGAATACTTTCTGAATGCACCGTATATGTGAAAAAAATAGGATGTAATTTCAGACTGAAACCAAAAAAGGCAATCCTCATTTTCACAGTCTGGGGAGAGAGTAGGCAGAACGTAATTTCAGGGGGGGGCATATTGCTGTGACAACGATCAATCTCCCAGCATCCTCTCTATTCTACGGTCTGAGAAGGAAGAGAAAATAAATTATTCTTGTTTCTCTTTATAGTTTGTTGTTGAAGTGTGTGTGTTTCGAGTCTAAGACTTTGGGGTGGGGGGTGGGGGGAGGGGGAGGGGGGGTGCTAACCTGACATATGGAATTGTTTTGAAATGGTCATACACCAACAATACACAACAAACACACAAATCTAAAGTGGAATTTAGAATATATCAATATTTGGAGCAATGTCAGAGCAGCATAGACTAAGATACAGTAGATAGTATAAAATACTGTATATACATATGAGATGAGTAATGTCAGAGCAGCATAGACTAAGATACAGTAGATAGTATAAAATACTGTATATACATATGAGATGAGCAATGTCAGAGCAGCATAGACTAAGATACAGTAGATAGTATATAATACAGTATATACATATGAGATGAGCAATGTCAGAGCAGCATAGACTAAGATACAGTAGATAGTATATAATACAGTATATACATATGAGATGAGCAATGTCAGAGCAGCATAGACTAAGATACAGTAGATAGTATATAATAGAGTATATACATATGAGATGAGCAATGTCAGAGCAGCATAGACTAAGATACAGTAGATAGTATATAATACAGTATATACATATGAGATGAGCAATGTCAGAGCAGCATAGACTAAGATACAGTAGATAGTATATAATACAGTATATACATATGAGATGAGTAATGCAAAATATGTAAACATTAATAAAGTGACATTATTAAAGTGACTAAGTGTTCCATTTATTAAAGTGGTCAGTGATTTCAAGTCTATGTATATAGGGCAGGAGCCTCTAATGTGCTACTGATGGCTATTTAACAGTCTGATGGCCTTGAGATAGAAGCTGTTTTTCAGTCTCTCAGTACCAGCTTCGATGCACCTGTACTGACCTCGCCTTATGGACGATACCAGGGTGAACAGACACCTTCTTCACCACACAGTCTGTGTGGGTGGACCAATTCAGTTTGTCAGTGATGTGTAGGCCGAGGAACTTGAAGCTTTCCAATTTTAGGATCCCTTTAGGTATAAAAAAATAATATAACAAGATTCTCTGATAAAATGTAGATGTTGGCCTTTACTACGAAAGCCCATAGAAACACATTGAATAACACATTCATATACGGAAAAAAGACCGTCAAAATAAGAAGAAGAAGAATCAAGGTTTTGAAGTGTCCTAAACCTAGGAGATATACAATTTACGCAGGATTATTTATTTATTTTCACACATATTTAACCCTTTTTTGGAGAAGGCACAAACCTACCTTCCTACTTCATATTTAACCCTTTTTTGGGGAAGGCACAAACCTACCTTCCTACTTCATATTTAACCCTTTTTTGGGGAAGGCACAAACCTACCTTCCTACTTCATATTTAACCCTTTTTTGGGGAAGGCACAAACCTACCTTCCTACTTCATATTTAACCCTTTTTTGGGGAAGGCACAAACCTACCTTCCTACTTCCATTTGTTTTATAACCGGTACCAGTTATCTTCAATCTTGTGATCTTGTTTGTGAGTCTTCCCTTTAAATGAAGTGTCAAAATAGTTTGCAGGTCACACCGTTCGAACGTGACAGAGATGTTTTCATGAAAAGACCGATTTTCGGGATGTCTCGTGGTCTGACAAACACTGCTCTAGCTCTGTCACTTTTCACCACAGATGTCTCATGGTCTGACAAACACTGCTCTAGCTCTGTCACTTTTCACCACAGATGTCTCATGGTCTGAGAACCACTGCTCTAGCTCTGCCACTTTTCACCACAGATGTCTCATGGTCTGAGAACCACTGCTCTAGCTCTGCCACTTTTCACCACAGATGCGGAAGTGAGATACTGGTGGGTGCAGTGGGTTGAGATACATCCAATAAAAAAAGATACTGTAACTTTGCAAGTCTGCTTGGGGTCATTGTCCATTTGGAAGTCTGCTTGGGGTCATTGTCCATTTGGAAGTCTGCTTGGGGTCATTGTCCATTTGGAAGTCTGCTTGGGGTCATTGTCCATTTGGAAGTCTGCTTGGGGTCATTGTCCATTTTGAAGTCTGTTTGGGGTCATTGTCCATTTGGAAGTCTGTTTGGGGTCATTGTCCATTTGGAAGTCTGCTTGGGGTCATTGTCCATTTGGAAGTCTGCTTGGGGTCATTGTCCATTTGGAAGTCTGCTTGGGGTCATTGTCCATTTGGAAGACCCATTTGCGACCAAGCTTTAACTTCCTGACTGATGTCTTGAGATGTTGCTTCAATCAATCCACATAATTTTCCTTCCTCATGTGGCATCTATTTTGTGAAGTGCACCAGTCCCTCCTGCAGCAAAGATTCCCCACAACATGATGCTGCCACTCCCGTGTTTCACGTTTGTGATGGTGTTCTTCGGCTTGTAAGCCTCCCCCTTTTTCACCCAAACATAACAATGGTCATTATGTCCAAACAGTTCTATTTTGTTTCATCAGACCAGAGGACATTTCTCCAAAAAGTATGATCTTTGTCCCCATGTGCAGTTGCAAACCGCAGTCTGACTTTTTTATGGTGGTTTTGGAGCAGTGGCTTCTTCCTTGCTGAGCGGCCTTTCAGGTTATGTCGATATAGGACTCGTTTTACTGTGGATATTGATGCTTTTGTACCTGTGTCCTCTAGTATCTTCACAAGGTCTTTTGCTGTTGTTCTGGGATTGATTTGCACTTTACGCACCAAAGTACGTTCATCTCTAGGAGACAGAACGCGTCTCCTTCCTGAGCGGTATGATAGCTGTGTGTTCCCATGGTGTTTATACTTGCATACTATTGTTTGTACAGATGAATGTGGTACTTTCAGGCATTTGGAAATTGCTCCCAAGGATGAACCAGACTTGTGGAGGTCTACAGTTTTTTTTCTGAGGTGTTGGCTGATTTCTTTTGATTTTCTCATGATGCCAAGCAAATAGGCACTGAGTTTGAAGGTAATTTTTTGGGAAAATACTTGTGTCATGCACAAAGTAGATGTCCTAACCGACTTGCCAAAACTATAGTTTGTTAACAATAACAAATTTGTGGAGTGGTATAAAAACAAGTTTTAATGACTCCAACCTAAGTGTATGTAAACTTCAGACTTGAACTGTAACTTAGATTGATGCACCAGTGCCTCAATCGACTCCAGGGGGTTAAGTATGCATGCTTGGGCATGCGTACGGGCATGTGTCTTGGGCATGCGTACGGGCATGTGTCTTGGGCATGCGTACGGGCATGTGTCTTGGGCATGCGTACGGGCATGTGTCTTGGGCATGCGTACGGGCATGTGTCTTGGGCATGAGTGCGGGCATGTGTCTTGGGCATGAGTACGGGCATGTGTCTTGGGCATGCGTACGGGCATGTGTCTTGGGCATGCGTACGGGCATGTGTCTTGGGCATGCGTACGGGCATGTGTCTTGGGCATGCGTACGGGCATGTGTCTTGGGCATGCGTACGGGCATGTGTCTTGGGCATGCGTACGGGCATGTGTCTTGGGCATGAGTACGGGCATGTGTCTTGGGCATGAGTACGGGCATGTGTCTTGGGCATGAGTACGGGCATGTGTCTTGGGCATGAGTACGGGCATGTGTCTTCGGCATGAGTATGGGCATGTGTCTTGGCATGAGTAGGGCATGTGTCTTGGGCATGAGTACGGGCATGTGTCTTGGGCATGAGTACGGCCATGTGTCTTGGGCATGAGTACGGGCATGTGTCTTGGGCATGAGTACGGGCATGTGTCTTGGGCATGAGTACGGGCATGTGTCTTGGGCATGCGTATGGGCATGTGTCTTGGGCATGCGTACGGGCATGTGTCTTGGGCATGCGTACGGGCATGTGTCTTGGGCATGCGTACGGGCATGTGTCTTGGGCATGCGTACGGGCATGTGTCTTGGGCATGCGTACGGGCATGTGTCTTGGCATGCGTACGGGCATGTGTCTTGGGCATGCGTACGGGCATGTGTCTTGGGCATGCGTACGGGCATGTGTCTTGGGCATGCGTACGGGCATGTGTCTTGGGCATGCGTACGGGCATGTGTCTTGGGCATGCGTACGGGCATGTGTCTTGGGCATGCGTACGGGCATGTGTCTTGGGCATGCGTACGGGCATGTGTCTTGGGCATGAGTACGGGCATGTGTCTTGGGCATGAGTACGGGCATGTGTCTTGGGCATGAGTACGGGCATGTGTCTTGGGCATGAGTACGGGCATGTGTCTTGGGCATGAGTACGGGCATGTGTCTTGGGCATGAGTACGGGTGTCTTGGGAATATTCTCATCTTAAAGCAAAGAAGCAAATACTCAAAGACTTACTGACGAAGATCCGTAAAGTTAAATCTCCCCATGATATCCATTGACTTGGAAGTTTGTCTAGTCGGTAGTTCAGTGTGATTTGTTCAACTCTGTTGTCTAGGTAACCAAGATATTGTTCCTGTCACGCCCTGATCCATTTCACCTGTCGTTGTGATTGTCTCCACCCACCTCCAGGTGTTAGTTTCCCCCATTATTCCCAGGGTATGTATTCCCATGTTCTCTGTGATTGTCTCCACCCACCTCCAGGTGTTAGTTTCCCCCATTATTCCCAGGGTATGTATTCCCATGTTCTCTGTGATTGTCTCCACCCACCTCCAGGTGTTAGTTTCCCCCATTATTCCCAGGGTATGTATTCCCATGTTCTCTGTGATTGTCTCCACCCACCTCCAGGTGTTAGTTTCCCCCATTATTCCCAGGGTATGTATTCCCATGTTCTCTGTGATTGTCTCCACCCACCTCCAGGTGTTAGTTTCCCCCATTATTCCCAGGGTATGTATTCC